>NC_056547.1:6286646-6426646 GCF_910596095.1 Thunnus maccoyii | reverse complement strand
AAAATGCAGGAAATGTGTTTTTTTGTTTTGTTATTTACAAGAACTTTAATAACATGTAGTGACATGAGCAGCTGTTTAAAATCAAATAACACAATTTATTCAATGAGGCAGTTTAAAGTGTTTTATAACCCGACTGTGGGGGAGGAAGTGATGATGGTGGAAATGGTCTAGCAGCTGTTTCTCTGTGGTGACCTCACAACTGAGACATTTCAGAGTTATGTTGCTCTCTAGTGGTAAAATAGGGAAATACACACTCAGAGTCACAAGGTTCAGTGTACTCCTTCATTAACAAATGAAAATTTGTGGTATGTGTGTGTGTGTGTCGGTGTGTATGTTTGTAGTGATAGTGTAAGCTGTTTCTTTTATCCTCACACATTTTGACAACTGATAAAATTTTAAAAAGTAAGCTGATGCTTTTGTTAACCTTTCCTGCTTCAGCGTCCAGACCGTGGTCGGGGAGCACAGGGGAGACTTTGTTTACTACTCCAGGACCTAAGTCACCGCTAACTTCGGGGTTAACTCCCTCCACTTTATCAACAGGTAGCAAGCAAGAAACGGGAACTCAGCTTCAATCTTGAGGAGTTGTAGCATTTATTCTCTGTCAGAACAGCTCCAACTGTACATACACTGTACTATTACTGTCACAGCTAACTGCTAACTTAACTCTCTCTCAGTAACACAGTCACACCTCGCTCTCTTGCTCTCGCTTCGCTCGACCACACACACGCCTCATGCCCCCCCCCCCCCCCCCCCCCCCCAAAACTTGGGACAAAACCTTTGAGCCTACACATCTGAACATTTGAGATAAACACAGGTATGATGTAACAGGAAGACTTCTTAAGCAGGTTTTCAGGAGAATTTTATTTATTAATTGAAGGTAAATATAAACACTATTAGAACAAATAGGAACAAAAATGACACTAGAAAATGTTGCAGCTGCTCTAGACAAAATGAAGTTCACCAAAAAATCATGTTTTACAAATCACCAGTGAAAGGATGATTGATTAACAATTCATTATTAACCATTATCTTGTAGATGATGTAAAGAAACTTTAACTGAAGTGAACACATTTAGACAAAAACATCACATGACCTTAGAGAAGACGTATACTGTCATGTAGACAAATCAATTTTTCCATTTACTTGATATGAAATAAAGTACATCTATCAGTACCACAGATAAAACCTGAATAAATCCTCTAACATCAATATTCTGAACATTAACAATAATGTTACAATGACATTAACATTTATCATCCGCATGACAAATACAGGACGTGAAGATGGCAAATGTATAAGATACAAATATAAGCTCTAAGAAGTGTTATTGCTTTAATATGTGAGTTTCAATGAAAGGAGGAGTGTCTAAATATTCAAAAATGTATTTATGTTGTGTAAAATTGTGGAAACATTTACAATGTTTATGTGTAAAAAGAGTTACAGCTGTTACTTGGTGTGGAGGAGCAATGTGTGTTGGAAGACTAAAACATAACTCAGATATTTATACTTTGGTTAAAGTGAGAGAAGTTGGTATGCAGTGTTCACACTATGTGAGTAATCACAATAGAACAGAGAAACAAAAACATTAAAATGTTTTTTCAACCGTGGCCAAGTGCAGAATCTTCATTAGTGATTCTAAAATGCAAACTGTCAAACTAGCGGACTTAATGCTAATCATCATCAAAGACAGTACATCACATGACTAACTGATATGAATTTGATATCTGAAGACAAAAGATGCCCCACTAGAGTAATGTTGTGGTTCTTTGGTGTCTGGTAGCTGCTGCAGTGATTCATCTCCACCAAAGGTTTGAGGAAACAGCTGGACAGCAGCATCAGTTCTCTCCAGATGTTGTTACTCCTGCAGTGGAGGATTCACATCAACATTAATGCTTCTATTAGCTCTCAGATAATCTTCACAGATATCATTCTTCACTGCATCCACTGATGACCTGAAACTCATGAATCTGATCTATGAATTCACACTTTAGTTTGATGTATCATGTGACTTTCTGACGGGTCCTGTGATGTCACATCTCAATATTCATTAAAACAAGTTTTGTTAATGAACATTTATGGTGCAAAATAGAATAAAACATTGAAGCCACAGCATCTTTATTTGAGTTCACTATTCTCCTCTAAATCTTTACTGGAAAGCTGCAAAGACAGAGTTACAAATAGAAAAGGACCTGGAATTATGAGTGGTCATATTATACAGTATTTGATTTCATATTATATGCAATATGTTTCATTTTGGTCCAGAATGTAAAACATTCAATCAGTATCCCATTAAAACCTCAGTGTCAGCTGTTTCCTGTAACTATACTGGATCACTTGACTGAGAATTTCTGTCAAATCAGACAAACAGTTTTTTAACAAAGACAGACTTTCAGTATATTTATGAGAGTATTATATCAGTATACTGTAGCTACTTTCAGGAGGAGCAACAGAGAGATTCTTCATACAGTATCTGCACAGTGTTGATGACATGATGAAATACTCACTGTGATCAGTTAAGAGCTGCATCTTTGACCTCAGAAATTTCAAAGGATGATGGGTCTGAAGCTATAAAAGAAAAACAAAGTGTTTAATTTAAACTATAAATTGCATTTATCTGTACATAGAGAGAGATAAACTGACAGACAATTTGCAGGCCTGAATCCTGAAATACAGATGAGAGATTATAATATTTCAAAATGTAAAATGTCAGAATTTATGAAAGCAAATACAGAAAACATTAATACATGTTTTATAGAAAAACTGTATTAATTCCACTGATTTCTGCTTTTATTTTAAAAGATAAGAGAGTAACTCTTCAGTTGGAGATCAAGTTACTGAACATCAGCCAGGTTACACTGTTATTTGTAGTTAAAAAGGCTTGATGATGAGTAAAAGTACGGTTGTCTCTCACCATTATTTTTCCTTCTCCTGATGAAGACTCCAGTGATGCAGACTGCCAGGAGCAGCAGCAGTCCTACAACACCTCCAATAACAGGACCAGCAGGGAACTCTGAGAGAGAAACTGGAACCAGAACAAAACATTTACAGTGTGTTGGGAGTGCAGCAGCTTTGTTGTACTGCCAAAAGCAGCTGATCTCTTTTTAAGTGAAAATCACTGGACATGTTGATCCGACAGTCACTGTGTTTTCATTATGTATAGTGAATTTTTTAGTGTTGGTGTTTTATGTGGCATCACAATAATCCATACAGTTACCATCTTCACTTAAATACTACCTTAGTGCTGTAGAAGAATTATTATATTCTTACTTTTCATTAACGTTATCAAGTGGGTTTTATTTTCCATCTTATGTTACATTAATGTTGTTTTTTTACATCCTTTATGTTCTTTTTATGTCTTTTTTATGTGAGGCACTCGGCATGCAATTTCTTTTGTTGTAAAGCACTTTGAGATGCATCTTTTGTATGAAAAGTGATATACAAATAAAGTATAGAAGTAAAGTACATGCAATAAATAAAATACAAGTGAAATTAAAAAATTGGTCTAGCATTTTGCATGTTGTATTTCTTTTTTTTAAAATTATTTTTATGTTTAATTTGGTTAGATTTGTGTGCTTTATATGCAAAACATGAATAAAGGTGTCTGTGTAATTTTAGTGAGGTTTATTTGGGTGAGTAAAATGACAAAAATATTAAAGAACATAAGTTTACTGTGCTGTCGGGCAGTGGACTGTGCCAAACTCACTCATTCTTGACACCAAGATTGCAGTGCACTGATGGATTAGCAACGGCACACCCTCAACTGTGCCTTTCCTCCCAATGGGACAGATGGCAACTCACCCAGATACCAGACTGGTGCAGGTGAGGAAATTAACACAGGTAAATGCCAGCTTGATGCTGCAAACCTGCACTCCTAACCATGTGCTGCAGTGCCCTTTGTCTCAAGCACTGAATTGCATTTTATTGCATGCACTTAAGTAATTTAAGTAGGTCATGTGCATAATGTAACTTGTAATTTGTTTCAGTGAGGAGAACAGCAGTTTTGTTTGTTAAACCTGGACTAAACTCATTCAAATTGTAAAATCAGGACCCAGAGTTAACATCTTCACAATATTCATAGCAATCACATGTGTATATTTCATTGGACAACAAATGTTTTGAGGCAAAAACATTGTAAAGTCAGTATTCCAGTCTTACCCCAGTTGGTTCTGATCACTGCTTTGTCCAGTTTGGTGACGATGTCGTCCTTCACACCAGAGAGATGAAACACACATTCGTACCTCCTCCAGTCTTCAGGTGTGACTGATGAAAGCTTCAGGTCAACACTCATCTGGAAGGATCCATCATGGTTGGGGAGGATCTCTCCGTGTTCCACGTCCTCATGAAGCTCCTCTCCATCTTTCCTCCAGAACATCTCGGCTCTGTGAGGGTAGAAACCTGTAGCGTGGCAGCTGACTGGAGAGGAGGGAGTCTTCTGGAGGAGAGACACTGAGGGAAGGTCTGGAGAGAGAGAGAGGGCAAGACAGACAGAATGGTAGAGAGAAAGACAGAAACCAAACACCATTTTGGTTCATTTTAATTGGGTTACTGCACATTATCAACAGAAGAGAATATAAATATCATTGTGTCCATGGAACTACATCACATCATGTGATTCTACCTGTTCTCATCAGAGAGTTCTTCCCATAGTCCAAATACTTCTTCAGCCACTGAGGGCAAATATTGATGAGCATGTTCTTAATGAAGATTGATCCAATTATGTTACTATTCCACTTGTGTTCTATGATGACAGCTTGTGGTTTTGAAGCGTTCCATGTCAGTGTCTTCAGATCAAATACTATGAAGTCTTCTCCATCATAACCAGCCTGATAAAAACCAGTAACCTCTTTAGTCTCATCATCCCATTCACAGCCAGCCATAACCTGTAAAATGTAGACACCTGAGAGAGAGACAGAGACACAGACTGCAGTAAACCAGAGTGAGATCTCAGCACAGTCAGCTATCATCAGTTGATATCACATCTTCACCACAGAGACACACTGATCCACACACACCAAAACAGAAGATCTACACCTTCTGCTGTTATTGGCTGGATGGAAACCACGCACAGCCAGTCATCTTCTGGACAGTGTGGACGACTCAGAGAGAGACAGAGAGGCAGAGACTGCTGGGAAACAGAGTCCATTTCCTGTCTTTATCACAGAGACACACTGCCTCCACTGAGACCAACACACACTTTATCTACACTGTTGAAGGTGGTGTGACTTCATGTTAGTTGCAGGAACACACACACACACACACACACACTGAGGTGGAGTCCTGACTAACACACAGAGATTAAACCTGATCCTGGACTCATTACATGAGAAACTACAGACTAGACGGTCCTGAAGCTGCTCCAGCAGCTTCCACTGAAGGAGAGTTTTATTCAGGATTAGTCACTAGACTCAATAGCAAGTGTTACTAAACATGGATATTAAAATTGCTAACATTAGTTTAATAATATGCAGCCATGGTTTTTGAAGAATATTTAAATTCAGTCAAGGGATATTGGGGCTTCGTAAAAAGATGAATTGTTCAGTATGTTCTGTTAGTCGGAGAAACAAACCTAATTTTGGGTTAAACTGAGAACAAATCCTAACAAAGTTCTTTGTGCGACAATTTTAACACATAAACTAACTTGGTGGCAAAAGAGTCATAATATACTCCATAGTTTCCTGATACAGAAAACAAAGGTCATGGTATTTTTTACCTTCACTTTTATCTTCTTGTTTTGTGCATTATTGCTTATATAATATCTGTTATTTACAATGATGGAAACACTGCATTAGTGCACCACAGTATTACCTTGTTAAACAGTTAACAATGTGTAAATAAAACACAGTTGATGGATGAAGAGGGGTGGGAGAAAGATCACTTTGATTGTGTGTGTGTGTGTGTGTGTGTGTGTGTGTGTGTGTGTGTGTTCTGATAGTTGACATTTTCAGAAAACATCAAGCAGTGTTGTTTTCTCATTCCAAGACCTTCTAGAAGGAAAGCACACATGCTTCAATAGATGTTGTGGACTTGAGCTTGTATATGAGTTTTTTGGTGTGTATGTGCACATGCAAAAAGATTACCTTGAACGTCTGTGTATGTATTTATAGATAGGTTTGTGTGTAGATACTCCTCTAGGTGTTCATGAAGATATTCATGTCTGTATATTATGTTATGTTGTACAAGTTAAATGTATATAATATTAATAGTATAATATCATATTTCTTGCCCTTCAGTTGGGGTGGTGGGGATGGTTTTGGAGATGGTGTGAGAGAAATTATCTGTATTGTCATTATGATGTATAAAGTTGCTTAACATGTATTCACCTAGTGTATTCAAGTGAACTGTTCATGTAGATGCACAAATAAATGAAGATACAATTACTTAAACACACAAAAAAACATTAAAGAAGTAAAAAATTAAAAAGAAAATATGTACCTCCAGTTTGGTTAAAGTATTGATCCATATTGCCAAGTTTATCTTTTAGTTCCACATGGAGAGACACACAGGTCAAAGTGTAAACCCCCGAAAGCTGAGGATCATCTTTCATTAATTTTTTCGCCCAGTCCTGTTTAGGTTCTGCTCTCTTGCTGTTGCTGTCACAGTAACCCACCTGAACTTCATCAACCATTAAAACAGCCACAAACTCTGGGAAGGTTTGGAGTCCAGAGGATCCAGTCAGTAAATATGTCATGGAGTGTCTCACTGTAGGACAAACAAAGTTTTAAATAACAGTTTTTCATTAATGTTTCATATATGATTCTATGAGCACAACAGACTTTCCATTTCTGTTCAATCCAAACAATTTATTTTTTAAATTTTTAAATAAATACATATTTAGCGTAGATTGACTTAGCATAAATGCTCTTTAACAGCAATGTTTGTTTGAAACACACACAAATGCAACAGAAGAACAATCAGAATCAGGCTTAGGTAGAGCAGTTCCTGGCAGATATGGGCAGGATTTTGTGGATGGTTCTGAAGTATTTTGATGACATGCAAGATTATTCCCAGTGACTGGCAATTTAACTGTTAAAGAATACAGTTTCACTTTGGTGCTCAGTGTGTTTCTGTAAAAATGATTGCATGTCTCGTATTAACTTTTAACTAACTAAAATGTGTTTGGTTTCATATCATTTATTATCTGGATTATCTTGAAAGTGACACGTTAAAACGTACAACAGAAGTCTGGATCAGACTGACAAAATTGTTGGTTGGACAATTTTTGAACATTTTAAGTTGCTAATCTGGACAAACAGGATGTATAAAGCTGTAGATTGCACACTGTACACATGAACTTTAGCAGAATAGTTAAATAGCCTGTTGATGATGGTAACAACATATTTTGATGTTGCTGGAACATCCAGAGGGGACGTCTAGCTGACGGTCGGGTAACATTTTTTGAACCACAACAGGATGTCTTGATATTCAGATGATGGTCATTCACATCTCAATGTTTGCTGCGTTGAAGTAAGTAAATGTAAGTGTGCAGGCGTCACTATTTTCATAGAAGATAAACACACACAACAGCTGCAGAGAAACATTTAACCACCATGAAAGAAACTAGCGACCAAAGGGACAGAGAGGTCATATCTGACTCATATTATCTAACGTCTTCTTTCTTTGAGATGAATCATGTCATATTTAATGTCCCACTGCATTTATTGCATTTGACACTGACAAACAAGGTAACTCTCCTTGTTGTTAACTTTCTACAGTATTGTTGTGAGGACAGAGTGTGACTGGCTTCACAGTTCACTTCAGAGTTTCTTTTCCAGAACTTCTATTCATACTTTCACAGTAACATGACAGTGAACGCTTCTGACTGATAATTAACTATTCTCTAATGGAAGGATGCCAACTTCACATTTCTCCCTTCTGGAAGATATTGGTTAGTTTTCTCCACTTTAATCAAGAATTACTTGGCAGTGGTATATTGGAGTTGTAGGATGTGTATATATACGTGTTGTTTATTATAAATGTCTAATTTTAAATTTTATATTTTGTATGTCCTCTAATGTTGAGAGTTGTGTTTTACAAGTTTCAATTGTTAGAAGCACAATAAAAACTGGCAGTGAATAGACCCGTTAAAATCTGAGGTATGTTAAGTTTTGCAGTTAATGTACAGTTTATGAATATTATGTATTTATATCTTAAAATAGAAGTATAAATGCTGAAATAGAAGTTACACAACTGTTTAAAAAAGATTATTACATTACCTGGAGATACAACACGGCAAAAGAGAAGCAACAACAGAATCCCCTTCATCTTGCTTTGAGACAGACGTTAGAATAAACTCTGTGGTGGAGGAAAGACTGTCAAGTGTGTACAGTCAAATGGAGTGACCAATAGAAATGATAAATAGCTGTGCATCATGTGTTACCAGGAGTAAATTCAGTGTGTTTTGCCAGAAGTTTAATAGCATGTAGTAACATGAGTAGCTGTTTAAAGTCCAGAATAAAATTGATTATTAAATTTTAATTAAAGTGACACATGGTGGAAACACAAATTGTGACACAATTAAGAAAGTGTAACAGCAGCTCAAAGAAAATGCTCTTTAAAGGACGGAGTGCATCAGCAGGCAAAGCAAGACACACAAGTGTATCTATAATATACAGTATAGCACAATTCATACAATGAGGCAGTTTCTTAGTGCTTTACTAAGAAGGAATCATTTATAAAAAACCTGTGAATGATGAATGAGGGCTTAAGAATTCAAACTCAAAGTGAATTTAAATATTTTTTGCTTCTGTGTGAACTTTTTAATTTGAATCCCTTTTTCCTGCCTTCCAGTAAAGCTCTTTGTCTGTGCTTGTCTGCTGCTAAAGTTCAAATCACACAGAATCTGAGACATCAGACATGATGCAATTCCTCACCTGAAGAGCTGATTATCTGTCCAGCTGCAGCTTGCCAGAGAATTATTATTTTTTAATATTATCTTTAGAATATGTGGGGCTGGAGATGATCAGATCTGGGTTTTTCTACCTCAGTGAGTTTCTCCTTTTATACTGTAAAATCTACACAACTAATAGCAAACAAGCAAGCAAGCAAAGTTTATTTATAAAGCACCTTTAACAAACACTAGTTACAAAGTACGTCACATTCAAATAAAATAAAATAAAATAAAATGAAGTAAGATAAAATAAAATCAGAATAAATAAAAAACAAAGCTACCAGATAAAGTATACAAGGAGAGCAGATGAAATGGACAAATTAAGATAAAATAGCACATATTACAAAAATGCCTGTCTGAACAAATGGGTTTTTAGCTGCTTTTTAAAAGAGTCTACATTATCCAAGGACCTTAAGCTTGTTGGAAGACTATTCCAAAGCTTAAGGGCTGCTGACTGGAAAGCATGATCCCCCCGGGTCTTAAAATGTGTACGAGGTACACTTAGAAAGCCCTGGGTGGAGGATCTAAGAGATCTAATACATGCGATACAGTAGACATGGTCATTTAGATTTTCAACCTGAGCACTAATTTCTGTTGAAAGATCTCACTGTTGTGCATTAGTATTCTTTCCTGTATTTATGTTGTTATATTTTACATGTTGTAACCCCACAAAAACAAACAAAAGCTTTTGTTCATTGTACTTCTTGGTCTTTTTATTTTTGTCTTCATCTCAGTTACCCATCTTTCCTTGGTAACAAGCAACCTTCTAAACTTGCTTCTATTTTTATTTTACTGTCTTCTTCCTCAGATCTATGTGTGATAGGACATGTACAGGTCTCTGTGGATTGCTGATATGTGAAAATGAGCAGAAATAGCATAAGTTTACATTACAGAGTAATTAAAATGAGAAATTAGAAAGTGTGTCCAGATGTCATCCTTCCTCCAGACATTTAATGAATGAAGTTTAAAATCTTCTCAATTAATGTTAGATAATATTGAATAATATTACATAATGGTACTTATCATTATACTAGTACTTTGAGGGCTTTACCCTCAAGCCTGATTCCCAACCTAGGGGTCGAGCCCCTCCAAAGGGTCACAAGATAAATCTGAGGGGTCGTGAGATGATTAATGGGAGAGGAAAGAAGAAAAAACAAAGACCCGATACACAACTTTGTATTTATTTTTTGATCCTTTCTATAATTTTTGCTTTTTATGAGTTGTTGTACCTTTTTGTTGGAAGACTATTCCAAAGCTTAAGGGCTTTTCCAGAACTCATTTCTAGATTCATCTGTGTCCCACTCATGTTTAGTGGTGACTGCTTGTGGTTTTGGAGCAATCTATGTCAGAGTCTTCAGGTCCAAAGATATGACGTCTTCTCCATTATAACCGTACTGTTGATAACCATTAATCTCTCCAGTCTCATCATCCCATTCACATCCAGCCATCTGCTGGACAACATGGACACCTGAGAGAGAGACAGTAAATCATAGTGAATGCCCAGCAAGTCAACTATTAGTTGTTGGCACAAATATTGATTTACAACAATTTAACACATTTGCATGTCTGTTACAAGTTATTATATGTCAATATCCCCTCCAGTCAAAAATGTGTTGTCCTTTTTGTTCCTTCAGTTGGATGTTTGAGCTTCACTGTGCAGAATGATGTCTGTGCAGACATTAAATCTGAGTTTAAGCCGTGTACTTACGAGCATGATTTCTGACATCACAACTACTTTGGATCCAATCATGGTTCAACATGCAACTTACACAAGTGGATATGTCTTATGTCCAGCAGGTAAACAATGACAAATATTTGCATATTCATGAACCTGAATTAACTGATTTTTTGGCCACTTGTTTTCAGCAGAAGTAAGTAGTGAACACATTATTGACATATCATCACCTTTAAAATTGATATGTCGAATTTGTCAGCAAACAGTTGCTTATTTCCACATCCAGCAGTTACAGAGCTACATTATCATTCATTTGGAGTCGTGTTTCTGTCCACCTGGTGAATGTAAGTCCATTATTCACTCTCTCTTAGCTCTGTTTTTGCTCTCTACCAACTACCAGGGAAATATCTGGCTTTTTAGCTGCTAAAAGGGCACACTCCTAACATATATATATATATATATACACACACACACACATATACATATAACTCCCTTATAACTCCATGCATACCATATTATTGTGTAATTAAAGATATACACATATATAATATTATATTACTGTTTTTCATCCATGACAACTCTTCCATAGCTGTGCGCTTGAGAGAGGTAAGTTTGCCCGTTATAAGATACTACAGTGCTGGACCAACATGCCTGCTACGAGCTAATTTTCAAAAGTATAGACCCATTTCTCAACTTGTTTTTATTCAAATTCATACAATGAAGTCGAAGACATAAACATAATAAATTCCTGGGGTGTGGGTGAAGCTTGCCTGCCAAACTCACATGCATAAAAAATGTTTGTCACAGCAAAGGGCAAAAGCATTTGATTTTTATGAACTTTATCCATATATATGCTGTATATGTATATACTGATTCATAAGAGGAAGTTGCACCGTAAGTTATGGGAAATTAAAGTCTAAACCCCCAATCGTTACTCTCTTGTTCCTCACTGTCTTGTTATGACGTCTTGTCTATATTTAACTACCAGTAGCAACCGATAAGTATTTTACATGCACAGATTCATATGAGGAAGTTACACCAGAAGTTCCGGGAAATTAAATGATGGGAAGTTATACAAAGTTAAACGCAGGCTGTATTATAAAGTGTTACCAAACATGAATATGAATGCTGAAACAAAAGTTACACAACTGTTTAAATAAGATGATTCCATTACCTGGAGATACAACATGGCAAAAGAGAGGCAACGACATGATCCCCTTCATCTTGCTTTGATAGCGACATTAAAAAACAAGGAAAGAGGAAAGACTGTAACTAATACGTACAGGCATATGGAATGACCAATAGAAATTAGAAATAGCTGTGCATCATGTGTAACCATGCGGAGTAAATTCAATATTTGACTGGCTAATCAGATTCAACAGGAATATGCAGGATTTGTGTGTGTGTGTGTGTGTTTACCAGTTTGATAGCATGTAGTAAAATGAGCAACTGTTTAAAGTTGAGAATGAAATTGATCCTAAACTTATTTGAAGTTAAAGTGCCAAAATAAAAAACTGTAACAACTCAGCTCAAAAAAATGCGATTTAAAAGACCAGTATGCAAAGCAAGGTAAGACAAGAGTGTAAATGGCACAATTCATACAATGAGTCAGTTTCAAATTGCTTTATTGAAAAGGAGTTAAATACAAAAACCTGTGAATGACTCCTTACATGTGAACAAGGGCTTAAGACTAAAAATTTGACACCATGGAAGCTACACAGCTAATACATGTGTGATGACGTCTGTCATCTTTGGTTTGCTGTATATTCATCTGTCTGTCTGCTCTGCACTACACAGGTGGAGACAAATGGAGACACCTGGTGCCGGTATAAAGCCTGGCCACAGATAGCAGCTCGTCTCTCCTCTGACTGTTTGTTTCTGCTGCTGTTTGCAGCTTTTCACTTCTCCCTTCAGGCACCTGTTTTGGTTTGGTTTAGTTATGCCGCTTTATTTATTTATTTTGCTTTCATGCACCTTTCAACACACACATACACCCTCACCACCCATGCATCACATACAACACTTATTTCCTTTAATTTGGTTTATTTTGTTTAAATAAATACCTTTTGTTTAACTTTGACGTGGTTTTTGTTATGGCCACTTGAGCCAGGTTATAACACATGCATACAGTAGATACATGGTCAAATGATCATGATGTGACATAGATGCACAAACAACCACTCTAGATCCATTTAAATATTCAACCTGGACAATAATTTCTGTTGCAGGGCCTCATCCTACTGCATTAGTATTGTTTTGTGGATGTTTTACATGTTGTAACCCCACAAGAGAACCTAAAGCTTGTGTTCACTGGCTCAGAGGTAGAGGAGGAAGATCGGCATTTCAATCAGCTCCTCCAGTCAGCATGTTGAAGTGTGCTTGGGCAAGATGCTGAACCCCAAATTGCTCCCAAAGGCTGTGTCATTGGAGTGTGTGTGAATGATTAGATACTCCTCCTGATGAGCAGGTTGGCACCTTGCATGGCAGCCTCTGCCATCAATGTATGATGTGTATGGGTGAATGTTGGCATGTGTTGTAAAGCGCTTTGAGTAGTCAGAAGACTAAAAAAGTGCTATTTAAATGCAGTCCATTTACCATCGTACTTTTTATTTTTGTTTTCATTTCAGTCTCTCACCTTTCCACGGTAACAAACAACTTACTTGCCTAGGTAAGGCAAGCTTGTATATGGCATAATTCATACAATTAGGCAGTTTCAAAGTGCTTTATTGAGAAAGAATTATATCCAAAAATCTGTGAATGACTCCTTACATGTGAACAAGGGCTTGAGAATTCAAACTAAAGTTTTACCTGTTCCTGCCTGCTAAAGGTTTGTCTGTGCTTGTCTGCTGCTAAAGTCCAAAACACACCGTGTCATGTAACACACAGAATTTGGCACGTCAGACATGATGCAATTCCTCACCTGAAGAGCTAATAATGTGTCCAGCTGCAGTTTGCCAAAGAATTATTATATTTAATATTACCTGTACAATCTGTGGGTCTGGAGATTATCAAGCACTGGGGTTTTCTACCTCAGTGAGTTTCTCCTTTTACACTGTGAAAGCTGAAACATGCAATACAGTAGATATGGTCAAGATAGTGATTATGATGTGACACAGATACACAAAAAACCCAATTTAGATCCATTTGGATATTTAACCTGGGCACTAAGTTCAGTTGAAAGGCCTCACCCTAAACAGTCCTAAACAGCAACTGCTTTGCAAACTACTGTTTAACAAATATAAAAGCACAAATAAACAGATTGCAAGATAACACAGTTTGTAATGCATTAAAATGTCCTGTGTTATAATTGGCAGTGGGTCGACATCCAGGCTTCCAGGCTCACTGAGTGAGAAAGAAAAAAGAATGAAAACTGAGCACAGAGTGAGAGAAAGAGAAGTGAAACAACTGAATGGCAGAAATAAACATTTTGCAGAAGTAGGAAACCCAACTTCCCTTTATGAAGTGACATCAAGTTCTTCAGAAGAGTGCTGACGAGGATTCACTGTGAGTTTGCTTCTTAGGAATTACTCTCCCCAGCTGGCCTCTGTTCCCCTCTCAGGGTTAATCACAAAGAAGTACCTGAAAACAACATGTAACAAATCAGCTATTATGTTGTTTTAGTATAGCTTGGCAACAAACTACAGTATATTTGCAGCAACCGAGCTACAGCTTAGAAACACACTTGGGTTGAGCTAAGACAACCAATATGACTACTCTGTCTTTTGGGGCTCAGCAGCAAACATATTTTAATCAACTTTGCTACATATTTGCACATAATAAACTTCAATTGTTATGTGATTTAGAAAGATAATATTAAAAATATGAATTTTCTGGCAAAGTGCAGCTGGACACATTATGAGCTCTTTAGGTGAGGAATTGCATCATGCCCGATGTCTCAGATTCTGTGTGTTATGACACGGTGTGTTTTGGACTTTGGCAGCAGATAAGCACAGACAAAGAGCTTTACTGGAAGCAGGCAGGAAAAATGGAACATTAAAAAGTCCACACAGAAGCAAAAAATTTTTAAATTCATTTTGAGTTTGAATTCTTAAGCCCTCGTTCACGTGTAAGGAATCATTCACAGGTTTGTGTACACAAAATACAAATTCCAAAATACAGTTTCCTAATTAATTGTTAAACTTCTGTGTCACATTCTAGCTGGAAAAAAAATATTTAACTGATGATGATGATAGTACATTGAAAGCATAGTAGATACATTAAGTCTGGTTACCAATATATTCCAAAATGTGATATTTTAGATCTAAATCAATCAATCAATCAAATGTGTGTTTTTGACATTGTGTTTTATGCCTCATTATATCACGGAGACTGAAGTTTTCACATAGTGTCATTGTCTGCCTGAATATATACATTTATATTTTAATATTGCAGTGCCCGTTCAAAACGTGCCTGACTATCAGTAGATGCTACAATTTACCGATGCTCCCTAAACACCTCACATGCAGAATATCTGGAGTCTACAATTTTGAGTCGAGCTGAAGTTGATTGGATGAACTGTAGTGCCCGATCAAAACCTGCCTGAGACCTGTTGAATCCATGTGCAGAAGAAGACGCAGAAGCAACGTTGTTTATGAGGTATTTTTACATATTTCTGAACATACCTGAGACATCCAGCATTAAGTCTTGAATGTACATGCCAAGTTTCATTCACAATTACGTTACACAGTTCAATGGTAGAGTTTAAGTTTTTTAAACGTTTATCAAGTCATTATCACTACAGATGTAATCCCACCTCCGACTACAGTGTGGGTTGCAATGGCAGAGTGATGCTGTCCATATTTACGCTCGTTGACTTCACAGGCAGTTGAAGAAGCACATCTGTGTAGAAACAACATTGTTTATTAGGTATTTTTTATATATTTCTGAACGTGCCTGAGACATCAAGCACTAAGTCTTGCACAGTGGAACTGTTCTCAAGATATGTGAAGGACAAACCCACAAACATACATACATACATACATACATACAGACAGACAGACAGATTCCTTGCTTTATATAGGGAGATATTTGTACTTTTATACGTTTGTAATGTAAGCTTGTAATCCATATTTTGAAATGGGTTTAATAATTTTGATCATCTTATCTTTCCAAATTTTCTCAATACTGTCTATTATTTTACATTGGCGCAATGTCTCTGTTTGGTTTCTCAGCATGCAAACATTGTTGATTACATAAATGATGGTCAAAATCTGATACACTGCTGTTTCACTCCTTTTGTGCTGTTTTTTTTCTGCTTTTGCTTTTCAATAATAGAGGCCTTGCCTGGCAGATTCACATGTCAGAGTTCATCTTTGTTAAACTTGACCAGGCAGATGTGCTCAGTTGGTCAAATGAAACACTGTTGCACTGTGTTTGGAAATAAAAAAGTTATTATACTATTATTCTAGTGTGTTTCATCACCGTTTTTAGTACTAGACTATCACTAACAAACAGTAGCATTGCTCTCACCTGCTGTCTACAGTCTACAGATATTTATTACCTGCATCAGAAACATGACATCACATACTTTTTCAGGGCTGAATGCAGGAAAATGAAACGGAAACCTGACTGACAGACACACTTTGCATGTTGTGAATTACTTCAAATGGGTTGGCAAAACAGTAAATGCTGTGATGAACTATTCCTATCTTCAGTTATAACAACACCTTAAATTATAAAAAAAAGAGACCCAGTTGTTTCCTGACTCACTTGTCAACACCAATGTTAAGCTTTAAATAAATCTTAGCTAAAAGTTGATATCCTACTAAAAAGTAGCTTTTTCACTTTCAGAAACTGTTACATCAAGGGATGATTAAGCATTTACTTTGTGATAAAACTGTGACACTTCTATAAAATAATGAAGACATATGATTAAAAGAAATGATGGTACTTTAAAAGCATAATAGATAAATGAAGTTCAAATCTTTCAAAATAATCAATATTTTAAAACTCAACAGAATATTTTCAATATATTGTATTTTGTTATCTGGTCATTTTATTTGCTGAGGTGAAACTGCAATGTCCACCACTCCAGTAAATTGGGGCTTTAAAAACACCTTTCTGGTGTTCAAATCATTAAAAAGATACATTTGATGGCAATGTTCTGGTTACACTGCATAATTGGTAGGTTTAAAAATGGTTTAAAAGAGTGTAAAAGGTGTATATTTCTGTGTATTTTGCTGGAATCACAAACAACACTCAGCATATTAAAACTTCTGTGTTTGGTAGCCTAATATTTTTTATTTCATTTTAGAATCATTGTTATAAAGTAAAACCACTCAAAAATGTGTGGGACATCTTTCTGCAATGTAGCAGTAACAGTAGCAGACAGAGGAAAAGTTTTAAAGGTAGATAGCAACAAGACAATTGGAAGTCTGACAAAGTCTGAGTGGGTAAAGTGGAAAATCAGTCAGATGATTGATGTGGAAGCATGAAAGTAAAAAAATAAATAAATAAAGCAAGCATGAATAAAGTGTAATAAAGCTTCAGGAGTCAAATTTGGGAAAAAGTCAAATGATGTTTTTTGACCCATTTTCTAATCTTTTAACTGTCTGTTAGAGCCCTCTATAGGGGAAATAAAACAGCACAGAGCCTGTTAAAGTTTAGCAGTAGAGTTATTGAAGCAGCAGGAACAAAATTAAAGTAATCACATGCAAGCTATAAGGAAATGAAGGCACAAAGGAAAAGCACCAGCACATATTTCCCAAACCAAACAAGGAAAACTTGTTTGGTTTGGGTCAGTGGTTAGCACTTCTCACAGGTAGAAGGTCCTGGGTTCAAACCCCCGCTGTCCCAGGTGGAGTTTGCATGTTCTCCCGGTGTTTGCATGGGTTTCCTCCCACCATCAAAGACATGTATGTTAGGGTTAATACTCCTACGGCAAGCAGTATAGCATAAGTGGACTAACAGTGTGTTTCTGACCTCACAGCTCCTGACAACAACTCTGAAGTCTCCATGAAATTGAACACAGAAGCCTGAATGAAATAAACACACCATCCTGCATATAGCGAGTTGCTACACATGAGACGACAAAACAGTAAATGCTGTGATGTGAACTATTTACACCTCTAATTGCTGTAAAACTGCTGTGTCACATTATAGCTGAAAAGAAAATGTCGTAGCTGATGATGAGTGGAATTACTGAGAGAGAGAAAATATGCTGTATGAGTCATTGGAGCGTATAAATAAATACACTGTTTACTAGAAGGAAATATTGGAAATGTATTTTATTAAACTGGCACAAAAACAACACATATTAGTACTTTAAAAACACTGTAGAAAAATGAAGCCTTCTGTTTAGAAAATGTTACTGACTCATGAATATTTTAATGCTCTTTGTTTGTAATCTTTTTGTATTTTAAGTGTGTGTGTACAGATAGTTTGGCTTTTATTTGTCAAGTTATTATGATAAATTCCTCCCCCAAAACCAATAAGGAGGTGGATGGAATTGAATTTGTCATGCTTACAGCGTCGACATTATAGAAAAACTTAAAATTTAATGTATATTGTATAAAAGCAATTATAAAAAGTAAGAAATGTATTTTGTATAATTTGAGTGTGTGATTTACATGCATTTTTACATTTTTCTCTTTTATCCATGTTCTCTAAAATATTTGTACAAAAATTAGATACTTTCTCTTTGCTGAGTTTCTATAAACAAGTAGATGTTGAATAGCAATGCAACATAGCAAAATAGCAAAAAATGTTTTTTTTGTCATAAATTATTTCAAACATATGTTTATCAACTTTTGTTACAGTGAGATGAATATTCTAGCAGATTAAATGAGCGTGGCTCCAATTTAAAGATGTTAAACTCTAAAAACAGGGGAAAAAATTGTTGTGTAGATGAAATAATTATAATTACTCATGTTCAACAGGTCAGTGCAGTCGCTCCCAACCTTTTTGGCTTGTGACCCTTAGTCCCGTAGTTGAGGGCTCCCTTCTAGATGGCTTCATATAAATTCATTTAAATGAGGCACAAAGAGGTACATCTCATAAAAAAGCAGATTATAGGAAGGTTCCCATTAATCATCTCACGACCCCTCAGATTTATCTTGTGACCCCTTGGTTGGGAACCACCGGGCTAGAGGGTAAAGCCCTGAAAGTACTACGATAATGGTAAGCACCATTATGTAATATTATTCCATATTAACATTCAACATTTTAAACTTTATTAAAACTGACTAGATCCCTGCTTGTGTTGTATAAGCTCCCAGATGTACATCGCTTCGGATAAAAGCATCTGCTAAATGAAATTGTAAATTGTAAATTGTTAAACTTGAGGATGGAAGACATCTGGACACACTGTCTTACTCCTAATTTTTATTAATCTGTAATGTAAACTTATATAAACACTTATATTTCTGTTAATTATGGCATGTCAGCAATCCAGAGATTTGTAGGTGAACTATCACACAGAAATCTGACATATGAGGACGAAGGAAAGTGTAAATAAAAACAGAAGTTTAGCAGGTTGCTTGTTACCATTAATAATACTTATGTAGTAGGATGAGGCCCTTCAACATAAATGATTACCCTGGTTGAATATCTAAATGGATCTAGAGTGGTTGTTTGTGCATCTGTGTCACATCATGATCAATTGACCATGTATCTACTGTATGCATGTGTTATAACCTGGCTCAAGTGGCCATAACAAAAACCATGTCAAAATTTAACAAAAGATATGGTGGTGAGGGTGTATGTGTGTGTTGAAAGGTGCATGAAAGCAAAATAAATAACTAAAGCGGCATAACTAAACCAATCCAGAACAGGTTCCTGAAGGGAGAAGTGAAAAGCTGCAAACAGCAGCAGAAACAAACAGTCAGAGGAGAGACGAGCTGCTATCTGTGGTCAGGCTTTATACCGGCACCAGGTGTCTCCATTTGTCTCCACCTGTGTAGCGCAGAGCAGACAGACAGATGAATACACAGCAAACCAAAGATGACAGACGTCATCACACATGTATTAGCTGTGTAGCTTTCACAGTGTAAAATTTTTAGTTTTAAGCCCTTGTTCACATGTAAGGAGTCATTCACAGGTTTTTGTATTTAGCTCTTTTTCAATAAAGCAATTTGAAACTGACTCATTGTATGAATTGTGCCATTTACACTCTTGTCTTACCTTGCTTTGCATACTGGTCTTTTAAATCACATTTTTTTGAGCCGAGTTGTTACAGTTTCTCATTTTGGCACTTTAACTTCAAATAAGTTTAGGATCAATTTCATTCTCAACTTTAAACAGTTGCTCATTTTACTACATGCTATCAAACTGGTAAACACACACACACACACACAAATCCTGCATATTCCTGTTGAATCTGATTAGCCAGTCAAATATTGAATTTACTCCGCATGGTTACACATGATGCACAGCTATTTCTAATTTCTATTGGTCATTCCATATGCCTGTACGTATTAGTGACAGTCTTTCCTCTTTCCTCGTTTTTTAATGTCGCTATCAAAGCAAGATGAAGGGGATCATGTCGTTGCCTCTCTTTTGCCATGTTGTATCTCCAGGTAATGGAATAATCTTATTTAAACAGTTGTGTAACTTTTGTTTCAGCATTCATATTCATATTTATAATACAGCCTGCGTTTAACTTTGTATAACTTCCCATCATTTAATTTCCCGGAACTTCTGGTGTAACTTCCTCATATGAATCTGTGCATATAAAATACTTATCGGTTGCTACTGGTAGTTAAATATAGACAAGATGTCATAACAAGACAGTGAGGAACAAGAGAGTAACGATTGGGGGTTTAGACTTTAATTTCCCATTACTTACGGTGCAACTTCCTCTTATGAATCAGTATATACATATATGGATAAAGTTCATAAAAATCAAATGCTTTTGCCCTTTGCTGTGACAAACATTTTTTATGCATGTGAGTTTGGCAGGCAAGCTTCACCCACACCCCAGGAATTTATTATGTTTATGTCTTCGACTTCATAACATGAATTTGAGAAAAACAAGTTGAGAAATGGGTCTATACTTTTGAAAATTAGCTCCAAGTAGGCATGTTGGTCCAGCACTGTAGTATCTTATAACGGGCAAACTTACCTCTCTCAAGTGCACAACTATGGAAGACTTGTCATGGATGAAAAACAGTAATATAATATTATATATGTGTATATCTTTAATTACACAATAATATGGTATGCATGGAGTTATAAGGGAGTTATATGTATATGTGTGTGTGTGTGTGTATATATATATATATGTTAGGGGTGTGCCCTTTTAGCAGCTAAAAAGCCAGATATTTCCCTGGTAGTTGGTAGAGAGCAAAAACAGAGCTAAGAGAGAGTGAATAATGGACTTACATTCACCAGGTGGACAGAAACACGACTCCAAATGAATGATAATGTTGCTCCGTAACTGCTGGATGTGGAAATAAGCAACTGTTTCCTGACAAATTCGACATATCAATTTTAAAGGTGATGATATGTCAATAGTGTGTTCACTACTTACTTCTGCTGAAAACAAGTGGCCAAAAAATCAGTTAATTCAGGTTCATGAATATGCAAATATTTGTCATTGTTTACCTGCTGGACATAAGACATATCCACTTGTGTAAGTTGCATGTTGAACCATGATTGGATCCAAAGTAGTTGTGATGTCAGAAATCATGCTCGTAAGTACACGGCTTAAACTCAGATTTAATGTCTGCACAGACATCGTTCTGCACAGTGAAGCTCAAACATCCAACTGAAGGAACAAAAAGGACAACACATTTTTGACTGGAGGGGATATTGACATATAATAACTTGTAACAGACATGCAAATGTGTTAAATTGTTGTAAATCAATATTTGTGTCAACAACTAATAGTTGACTTGCTGGGCGTTCACTATGATTTACTGTCTCTCTCTCAGCTGTCCATGTTGTCCAGCAGATGGCTGGATGTGAATGGGATGATGAGACTGGAGAGATTAATGGTTATCAACTGTGCGGTTATAATGGAGAAGACGTCATATCTTTGGACCTGAAGACTCTGACATGGATTGCTCCAAAACCACAAGCAGTCACCACTAAACACGAGTGGGACACAGATGAATCTAGAAATGAGTTCTGGAAAAGCCCTTAAGCTTTGGAATAGTCTTCCAACAAAGAGGTACAACAACTCATAAAAAGCAAAAATTATAGAAAGGATCAAAAAATAAATACAAAGTTGTGTATCGGGTCTTTGTTTTTTCTTCTTTCCTCTCCCATTAATCATCTCATGACCCCTCAGATTTATCTTGTGACCCTTTGGAGGGGCTCGACCCCTAGGTTGGGAATCAGGCTTGAGGGTAAAGCCCTCAAAGTACTAGTATAATGATAAGTACCATTATGTAATATTATTCAATATTATCTAACATTAATTGAAAAGATATTAAACTTCATTCATTAAATGTCTGGAGGAAGGATGACATCTGGACACACTTTCTAATTTCTCATTTTAATTACTCTGTAATGTAAACTTATGCTATTTCTGCTCATTTTCGCATATCAGCAATCCACAGAGATCTGTACATGTCCTATCACACTTAAATCTGAGGAAGAAGACAGTAAAATAAAAATAGAAGCAAGTTTAGAAGGTTGCTTGTTACCAAGGAAAGATGGGTAACTGAGATGAAGACAAAAATAAAAAGACCAAGAAGTACAATGAACAAAAGCTTTTGTTTGTTTTTGTGGGGTTACAACATGTAAAATATAACAACATAAATACAGGAAAGAATACTAATGCACAACAGTGAGATCTTTCAACAGAAATTAGTGCTCAGGTTGAAAATCTAAATGACCATGCCTACTGTATCGCATGTATTAGATCTCTTAGATCCTCCACCCAGGGCTTTCTAAGTGTACCTCGTACACATTTTAAGACCCGGGGGGATCATGCTTTCCAGTCAGCAGCCCTTAAGCTTTGGAATAGTCTTCCAACAAGCTTAAGGTCCTTGGATAATGTAGACTCTTTTAAAAAGCAGCTAAAAACCCATTTGTTCAGACAGGCATTTTTGTAATATGTGCTATTTTATCTTAATTTGTCCATTTCATCTGCTCTCCTTGTATACTTTATCTGGTGTCTTTGTTTTTTATTTATTCTGATTTTATTTTATTTTACTTCATTTTATTTTATTTTATTTTATTTGAATGTGACGTACTTTGTAACTAGTGTTTGTTAAAGGTGCTTTATAAATAAACATTGCTTGCTATTAGTTGTGTAGATTTTACAGTATAAAAGGAGAAGCTCACTGAGGTAGAAAAACCCAGATCTGATCATCTCCAGCCCCACATATTCTAAAGATAATATTAAAAAATAATAATTCTCTGGCAAGCTGCAGCTGGACAGATAATCAGCTCTTCAGGTGAGGAATTGCATCATGTCTGATGTCTCAGATTCTGTGTGATTTGAACTTTAGCAGCAGACAAGCACAGACAAAGAACTTTACTGGAAGGCAGGAAAAAGGGATTCAAATTAAAAAGTTCACACAGAAGCAAAAAATATTTAAATTCACTTTGAGTTTGAATTCTTAAGCCCTCATTCATCATTCACAGGTTTTTTATAAATGATTCCTTCTTAGTAAAGCACTAAGAAACTGCCTCATTGTATGCATTGTGCTATACTGTATATTATAGATACACTTGCTTGTCTTGCTTTGCCTGCTGATGCACTCCGTCCTTTAAAGAGCATTTTCTTTGAGCTGCTGTTACACTTTCTTAATTGTGTCACAATTTGTGTTTCCACCATGTGTCACTTTAATTAACATTTAATAATCAATTTTATTCTGGACTTTAAACAGCTACTCATGTTACTACATGCTATTAAACTTCTGGTAAAACACACTGAATTTACTCCCGGTAACACATGATGCACAGCTATTGATCATTTCTATTGGTCACTCCATTTGACTGTACACACTTGACAGTCTTTCCTCCACCACAGAGTTTATTCTAACGTCTGTCTCAAAGCAAGATGAAGGGGATTCTGTTGTTGCTTCTCTTTTGCCGTGTTGTATCTTCAGGTAATGTAATAATCTTTTTTAAACAGTTGTGTAACTTCTATTTCAGCATTTATACTTCTATTTTAAGATATAAATACATATTATTCATAAACTGTACATTAACTGCAGAACTTAACATACCTCAGATTTTAACGGGTCTATTCACTGCCAGTTTTTATTGTGCTTCTAACAATTGAAACTTGTAAAACACAACTCTCAACATTAGAGGACATACAAAATATAAAATTTAAAATTAGACATTTATAATAAACAACACGTATATATACACATCCTACAACTCCAATATACCACTGCCAAGTAATTCTTGATTAAAGTGGAGAAAACTAACCAACATCTTCCAGAAGGAAGAAATGTGAAGTTGGCATCCTTCCATTAAAGAATAGGTAATTATCAGTCAGAAGCGTTCACTGTCATGTTACTGTGAAAGTATGAATAGAAGTTCTGGAAAAGAAACTGTGAAGTGAACTGTGAAGCCAGTCACACTCTGTCCTCACAATAATACTGTAGAAAGTTAACAACAAGGAGAGTTACCTTGTTTGTCAGTGTCAAATGCAACAAATGCAGTGGGACATTAAATATGACATGATTCATCTCAAAGAAAGAAGACGTTAGATAATATGAGTCAGATATGACCTCTCTGTCCCTTTGGTCGCTAGTTTCTTTCATGGTGGTTAAATGTTTCTCTGCAGCTGTTGTGTGTGTTTATCTTCTTTGAAAATAGTGACGCCTGCACACTTACACTTACTTCAATGCAGCAAACATTGAGATGTGAATGACCATCATCTGAATATCAAGACGTCCTGTTATGGTTCAAAAAAAGTTACCCGACCGTCCCCTCTGGACGTCCCAGCAACATCAAAATATGTCGTTACCATCATCAACAAGCTATTTAACTATTCTGCTGAAGTTCATGTGTACAGTGTGCAATCTACAGCTTTATACATCCTGTTTGTCCAGATTAGCAACTTAAAATGTTCAAAAATTGTCCAACCAACAATTTTGTCAGTTTGACCCAGACTTCTGTTGTACGTTTTAACAACGTGTCACTTTCAAGATAATCCAGATAATAAATGATATGAAACCAAACACATTTTAGTTAGTTAAAAGTTAATACAAGACATGCAATCATTTTTACAGAAACACACTGAGCACCAAAGTGAAACTGTATTCTTTAACAGTTAAATTGCCAGTCACTGGGAATAATCTTGTATGCCATCAACATACTTCAGAACCATCCACAAAATCCTGCCCATATCTGCCAGGAACTGCTCTACCTAAGCTGATTCTGATTGTTCTTCTGTTGCATTTGTGTGTGTTTCAAACAAACATTGCTGTTAAAGAGCATTTATGCTAAGTCAATCTACGCTAAATATGTATTTATTAATGTATAAATAAAGGTTTAAAAATAAATTGTTTGGATTGAACAGAAATGTAAAGTCTGTTGTGCTCATAGTATCATATATGAAACATTAATGAAAAACTGTTATTTAAAACTTTGTTTGTCCTACAGTGAAACACTCCTTGACATATTTACTGACTGGATCCTCTGGACTCCAAACCTTCCCAGAGTTTGTGGCTGTTTTAATGGTTGATGAAGTTCAGGCGGGTTACTGTGACAGCAACATCATGAGAGCAGAACCCAAACCGGACTGGGCGAAAAAAATAATGAAAGATGATCCTCAGCTGTTGGGGGTTTACACTTTCGCCTGTGTGTCTCTCCATGTGGAACTAAAAGATAAACTTGGCAATATCGATCAGCACTTTAACCAAACTGGAGGTACATATTTTCTTTTTAATTTTTTACTTCTTTAATGTTTTTTTGTGTGTTTAAGTAATTGTATCTTCATTTATTTGTGCATCTACATGAACAGTTCACTTGAATACACTAGGTGAATACATGTTAAGCGACTCTATACATCATAATGACAATACAGATAATTTCTCTCACACCATCTCCAAAACCATCCCCACCACCCCAACTGAAGGGCAAGAAATATGATATTATACTATTAATATTATATGCATTTAACATGTGCAACATAACATAATATACAGACATGAATATCTTCATGAACACCTAGAGGAGTATCTACACACAAACCTATCTATAAATACATATACAGACATTCAGGTAATCTTTTTGCATGTGCACATACACACCAAAAAACTCATATACAAGCTCAAGTCCACAACATCTATTGAAGCATGTGTGCTTTCCTTCTAGAAGGTCTTGGAATGAGAAAACAACACTGCTTGATGTTTTCTGAAAATGTCAACTATCAGAACACACACACACACACACACACACACACACACACACACACACACACACACACACACACACACACACACACACACACACACACACAATCAAAGTGATCTCTCTCCCACCCCTCTTCATCCATCAACTGTGTTTTATTTACACATTGTTAACTGTTTAACAAGGTAATACTGTGGTGCACTAATGCAGTGTTTCCATTATTGTAAATAACAGATATTATATAAGCAATAATGCACAAAACAAGAAGATAAAAGTGGAGGTAAAAAATACCATGACCAGTGTTTTCTATATCAGGAAACTATGGAGTATATTATGGCTCTTATACCTTTACCACCAAGTTAGTTTATGTGTTTAAATTGTTCCACAAAAGGATTTTGTTAGGATTTGTTCTCAGTTTAACCCAAAATTAGGTTTGTTTCTCCCACCAACAGAACATACTGAACAATTAATCTTTGTACAAAGCCCCAATATCCCTTGACTTAATTTAAATATTCTTCAAAAACCATGGCTGCATATTATTAAACTAAGCTTAGCAATTTTAATATCCATGTGTAGTAACACATGCATAACAGGACACAATGTCCTGGCTGAGCAGGTGGAGTCTAGTGACTAATCCTGAATAAAACTCTCCTTCAGTGGAATCTTCTGGAGCAGCTTCAGGACAGTCTAGTCTGTAGTTTCTCACAGGAGAAGGATATTGTTGGACTGATTGACTGGCTGCAGGGTTTCAGTGAATTTAATCTTCAATCCAGGATCAGGATTAATCCGTGTGTGTTGGTCAGGACTCCACCTTTGGTGTGTGTGTGTGTGTGTGTGTGTGTGTGTTCCTGCAGCTCACATGAAGTCACACCAGCTTCAACAGTGTGGATAAAGTGTGTGTTGGTCTCAGTGGAGACAGTGTGTCTCTGTGGTAAAGACAGGAAATGGACTCTGTTTCCCAGCAGTCTCTGCCTCTCTGTCTCTCTCTGAGTCGTCCACACTGTCCAGATGATGATTGGCTGTGAGTTTCCATCCAGCCAATAACAGCAGAAGGTGTAGATCTTCTGTTTTGGTGTGTGTGGATCAGTGTGTCTCTGTGGTGAAGATGTGATATCAACTGATGATAACTGACTGTGCTGAGATCTCACTCTGGTTTACTGCAGTCTGTGTCTCTGTCTCTCTCTCAGGTGTCTACATTTTCCAGGTTATGGCTGGCTGTGAATTGGATGATGAGACTGAAGAGATTACTAGTTTTGTTCAGGTTGGTTATGATGGAGAAGACTTCTCATCATTTGACCTGAAGACACTGAGATGGATCGCTTACAAACCAGAAGCTGTCATTATTGAACGCAAGTGGACGAGTTCCAACACTGGAGAGTTGAAGAACTTCCTCACCAGCCTTTGCCCTCAGGGGATGTACAAGAGTCTGGACTATGGGAAGAACTCTCTCATGAGAACAGGTAGAATCACATGATATGATATAGTTTCATGGACACAATGATATTTATATTTCTGTTGATAATGTGCAGTAACAGAATTAAAATGAACCAACATGTAGAGAATTATTGCATATAATGAACTGTAATGTTTCTGTCTGTGATGTTCAGTTTATGTCTTTCTCTCTACCATTCTCTGTCTGTCTTGCTCTCTCTCTCACTCTCCAGAGCTTCCCTCAGTGTTTCTCCTCCAGAAGACTCTCTCCTCTCCAGTCAGCTGCTTCGCTACAGGTTTCTACCCTCACAGAGCCGATATGTTCTGGAGGAAAGATGGAGAGGAGCTTCATGAGGAACGTGGAGAGATCCTCCCCAACCATGATGGATCCTTCCAGTTGAGTGTTGACCTGAACCTTTCATCAGTGTCACCTGATGACTGGAAGAAGTACGAATGTGTGTTTCATCTCTCTGGTGTAAAGGATGACATCATCACCAAACTGGACAAAGCTGTGATCAGGACCAACCGGGGTGAGACTGGAATCAAATGTTACACATGTGAGACAAAAAAGACAAATTTAGTTTACTTTAGTATTCCTTCAGTTCATGCTTGTTTTTGTCTCCTTTTTGGTGCTGGATTGGACAAATAGTCTAAACTGCCAGTTAGCGAGTCAGCTACATACTTCTGATGATAAATGAATTGCAGAGTTTTGTACCATAAACTCCTGTCTCACAACTGACTGCAAACCGTCTTTTCTGAGGCAGTTATACAATGACGATAGCTTCCTCATCTTGGATTTTCCCGCTCTCTGTTCTCTCAAAAGTCAGTGCTGTCAATTGGTCAGCGGTACAAATTTGTGTGTCAAAGTTGAAGTTGAAGTCTGCAAACGAGTGATTTTGTTGTTAGTTTCGCTTTTCTGTCCTTACTTCTGGTTCTAGTTTGTTGACGGTTTGTTTGTTAACTTGTTTGTAGCTGCTCTTATCCTAAAGCATAGTTTCTTTATCTATTTCATTGTCAGTGAATAAATGTATTCATTTGTTTCTTTGTCCATTTTATTAATATAATTATGACCCATCTAGTCTTATTAAATAGATGGATAGATGTACAACAGTTTTAACCTGCTTCTAGTCATTTTTTCTTTGTTTTTTGCTTAACAGAGATACTTACAGATATGACCATCCCCATCATTGCAGTGGTTGCTCTTGCTGTCATCCTCATAGCTGCTGCTGGATTCATGTTTTACAAAAAGAAGAAAGGTGAGAGACCTAAACTGAGAGATGTTCTTATTAAATGTTTTGTGTGCTTAGATTGACTTTGAGTTAACCAGATTATAAATGTAAAACAAGAATGAATTAATAGTCTGAAGCTATCAACAGTGAGACTAGTTTAATGATGATAGAGAAATGTAATAGACAAAGGGTAGAAGGGCAAAATATTATATTTATCATAGTATTTATTTAATGTATGTAGGAGAGAAAGTAAGAGAGGCAATTGGATTCAATGGTGAGCAGTTGATATACTGGCATTTATAACTGTGTAAAATGATATTATTTGAGTTTTGTTCTTATTTCAGCCAAATGCCCTCCATCTCATAAGTACTTGTTTTTTCTATGTTTTATCTGATCTGTCATGCACTAATATTAAGGTGTGTTACTGGAAAATAAAGTTAAGTAAATTGAAACATTAATTATATCCTCTGGACATCACCAGTAACAATTTAAAGAAAATTCTGGTATTTTTAAACCTGGGTCTTATTTTCATAATTATGACCATTCTGACTATGGGTCATGCTGAATTTACACAAATGATTTAAAACACTTTTCTCTGAGTTTGATGAAAACTGGTGAGGATGTTGAATTAATGTCAGGGAAATGTTTCTTTAGACTCAGTCTTTTCACATGATATCATGTATGAAAGACAGATTATGTTATTCTGCTGCTGTTTAGTGCGAAGCTCATGGGGTTGGATGCTGCAGGTTGCAAATGTCACATTCAAGTTGATGAGCCAGGTCATTGATTCTGACAGATGAAGCGTTTCACTTGGTTCTGGATGAGATGGGCACTGGGCATACCCAATATAAAAGGCAGTTCAGTGCAGGATAAATGAACTAACAGTGTGTTTCTGACCTTTCAGCTCCTGACAACAGCATTGAGCTCTCTGAGCAACCGAATCCAGAAGCCTGAGCACAGTGAGAGACTTCATGTGGGATGAAAAAAATTAAAGACCAATTATTCACACTTCAAGTTAACCAAAGCTGCCCACTTGTGTACACAAAATACAAATTGTTTCTTAATTAATTGTTAAACTTCTATGTCACATTCTAGCTGAAAAAAAAAAATCTTTAACTGATGATGATGATAGTACATTGAAAGCATAGTAGATAAATTAAGTCTGGTTACCAATATATTCCAAAATGTGATATTTTAGATCTAAATCAATCAATCAATCAAATGTGTGTTTTTGACATTGTGTTTTATGCCTCATTATATCATGGAGACTGAAGTTTTCACATAGTGTCATTGTCTGCCTGAATATATACATTTATATTTTAATATTGCAGTGCCCGTTCAAAATGTGCCTGACTATCAGTAGATGCTACAATTTACCGATGCTCCCTAAACACCTCACATGCAGAATATCTGGAGTCTACAATTTTGAGTCGAGCTGAAGTTGATTGGATGAACTGTAGTGCCCGATCAAAACCTGCCTGAGACATCCTGCACTATGTTTTGAACATACATACAAAGTTCTTGTGTGTGAGGAACGGAAATAGAGCTTAACTCTCTAAACTTTTTCAATTCATTCTCTATGGTAGTTCTTATCACTACAGATGTAATTCCATCCCTGACCACAGTGTGGCTTGCAATGGGAGACTGTCAGTATTTCTGTCTGTTGAATCCATGTGCAGAGGAAGACGCAGAAGCAACATTGTTTATGAGGTATTTTTACATATTTCTGAACGTACCTGAGACATCCAGCATTAAGTCTTGAATGTACATGCCAAGTTTCATTCACAATTACGTTACACAGTTCAATGGTAGAGTTTAAGTCTTTTAAACGTTTATCAAGTCATTATCACTACAGATGTAATCCCACCTCCGACTACAGTGTGGGTTGCAATGGCAGAGTGATGCTGTCCATATTTACGCTCGTTGACTTCACAGGCAGTTGAAGAAGCACATCTGTGTAGAAACAACATTGTTTATTAGGTATTTTTTATATATTTCTGAACGTGCCTGAGACATCGAGCACTAACTCTTGCACAGTGGAACGGTTCTCAAGATATGTGAAGGACAAACCCACAAACATACATACATACATACATACATACATACATACAGACAGATTCCTTGCTTTATATAGAGAGATATTTGTACTTTTATACGTTTGTAATGTAAGCTTGTAATCCATATTTTGAAATGGGTTTAATAATTTTGATCATCTTATCTTTCCAAATTTTCTCAATACTGTCTGTTATTTTATTGTTTTTTTTATTGGCACAATGTCTCTGTTTGGTTTCTCAGCATGCAAACATTGTTGATTACATAAATGATGGTCAAAATCTGATACACTGCTGTTTCACTCCTTTTGTGCTGTTTTTTTTCTGCTTTTGCTTTTCAATAATAGAGGCCTTGCCTGGCAGATTCACATGTCAGAGTTCACCTTTGTTAAACTTGACCAGGCAGATGTGCTCAGTTGGTCAAATGAAACACTGTTGCACTGTGTTTGGAAATAAAAAAGTTATTATACTATTATTCTAGTGTGTTTCATCACCGTTTTTAGTACTAGACTATCACTAACAAACAGTAGCATTGCTCTCACCTGCTGTCTACAGTCTACAGATATTTATTACCTGCATCAGAAACATGACATCACATACTTTTTCAGGGCTGAATGCAGGAAAATGAAACAGAAACCTGACTGACAGACACACTTTGCATGTTGTGAATTACTTCAAATGGGTTGGCAAAACAGTAAATGCTGTGATGAACTATTCCTATCTTCAGTTATAACAACACCTTAAATTATAAAAAAAGAGACCCAGTTGTTTCCTGACTCACTTTTCAATGTTAAGCTTTAAATAAATCTTAGCTAAAAGTTGATATCCTACTAAAAAGTAGCTTTTTCACTTTCAGAAACTGTTATATCAAGGGATGATTAAGCATTTACTTTGTGATAAAACTGTGACACTTCTATAAAATAATGAAGACATATGATTAAAAGAAATGATGGTACTTTAAAAGCATAATAGATAAATTAAGTTTAAATCTTTCGAAATAATCAATATTTTAAAACTCAACAGAATATTTTCAATATATTGTATTTTGTTATGTGGTAATTTTATTTGCTGAGGTGAAACTGCAATTTCCACCACTCCAGTAAATTGGGGCTTTAAAAAATCCTTTCTGGTGTTCAAATCATTAAAAAGATACATTTGATGGCAATGTTCTGGTTACACTGCATAATTGGTAGGTTTAAAAAATGGTTTAAAAGAGTGTAAAAGGTGTATATTTCTGTGTATTTTGCTCACAACCAGCACTCAGCATATTAAAACTTCTGTGTTTGGTAGCCTAATATTTTTTATTTCATTTTAGAATCATTGTTATAAAGTAAAACCACTCAAAAATGTGTGGGACATCTTTCTGCAATGTAGCAGTAGCAGTAGCAGACAGAGGAAAAGTTTTAAAGGTAGATAGCAACAAGACGATTGGAAGTCTGACAAATTCTGAGTGGGTAAAGTAGAAAATCAGTCAGATGATTGATGCGGAAGCATGAAAGTAAAAAAATAAATAAATGAAGCAAGCATGAATAAAGTGTAATAAAGCTTCAGCAGTCAAATTTGGGAGTTTATTTCATTACACACAAACATACAGAATTCAGAAAATCACCAATGCAGCTCTACCTCAACTTCACACCCACACCTATCTATATCAAAAGTGGACGTGACATCCTGCCTTTGTTTTTGGCACTTTCGTGAGAAAAATGATCACTTGGACTTTGACCAATGGGTGTAGATGTCTCTACACCATTTGGACATTTCTTAATTTCTGCCGTGTGTGTGTGGTGTATTTTGCGCCTCCCTCTCCTAATATTTCCAGGTGTGTCCTGTTTGGCTGGTGGCCTAATGCTTTTTGGATGAGTCAGTGACTGGCATAGGTCTAGCTGATCCGGTAAAAGTTTTGTTTTCCCAGAGATTGTAACCAGAACTTTCTCCTTTAAAGGAGATTGATTGGTATTGTGAAACCCTTAATGTTTTGTGTATTACTTAGTACGATTACACACGTTCACCATATTTTCACCTCTACAATGAAGCTACAGAGAATTATCAGTGACTCTGAAACTCCCCTTGGGTTTATGGAGAGTTTCAGCTCATTGTTTAGCTGTCCGGCTGCAACTTTACTGTTTTGGTTCACTCTCAGTGCTTTCATAGTGTTGTTTTCGACCACAGCAGGTAGCTGTTTTCAGAGACAAAGCACTAAAAAGCCACTGTACAATACCTGTTCAGCACCAAACGACTAACAGACAACTGTAGACTAGCTGGTGAACATAGTGGAGCATTTACCAACTAAAGAGGCAGATATTTCCCTCAGGAGTTGGTAGAGAGCAAAAACAGAGCTAAAAGAGAGTGAATATTGGACTTACATTCACCAGGTGGACAGAAACACGACTCCAAATGAATTATAATGTTGCTCCGTAACTGCTGGATGTGGAAATAAGCAACTGTTTGCTGACAAATTCAACATATCAATTTTAAAGGTGACAGTATGTCAGTGTTGTGTTCATTACTTGCTTCTGCTGAAAACAAGTGGCCAAAAAATCAGTTAATTTGGGTTCAAACATTCCTGAAAACACATTTACTTCTTCTCCCTAAGACTTTGTGAATATGCAAATATTTGTCATTGATTACCTGTTGGACATAAGACATATCCACTTGTGTAAGTTGCATATTGAACCATGTTTGGTTTCAAAGTCGTTGTGATGTCAGAAATCATGCTCGTAAGTACACAGCTTAAACTCAGATTTAATGTCTGCACAGACATCATTCTGCACAGTGAAGCTCAAACATCCAACTGAAGGAACAAAAAGGACAACACATTTTTGACTGGAGGGGATATTGACATATAATAACTTGTAACAGACATGCAAATGTGTTAAATTTTTGTAAATCAATATTTGTTTCAAAAACTAATAGTTGACTTGCTGGGTGTTCACTATGATTTACTGTCTCTCTCTAAGGTGTCCATGTTGTCCAGCAGATGGCTGGGTGTGAATGGGATGATGAGACTGGAGAGATTAATGGTTATCAACAGTACGGTTATAATGGAGAAGACTCAAGAAGTATCTGAACTTTTGGAAAAGCTCTCAGCAGAGAACAGGTAGATTCATATTCACTGTTGTTTCATGGACAATTTTCATGCCTCTTCTGTTTTTATAGTGCAGTTAATATGAACCAACATGGAATGTTTTATTCTCTCTTTATCTCACTTCTCTATATAATGTACACACTTGCACACGCTCAGTGGCACATTACAAGGAACTGTTCTCCTTAGATTGAAAACATGCTGTTATCAGTCATTGGAGCTGTTTCTAAACAAACTATAGTACCCAAACACTTCGTAAGGAAGGAACATGTCACCTAGTGCAGCGATGAGACTCACTGATGTGTTTTAATAGTTTTTGGACAACAACAGAGGTCCACAGCACTAAGGAATAAGATATGTCAGGCTTTGGATACAGACAATACTTGTTAGTAGGATAAGTTAATTTTTGGTTTGGCTCTGCACATGAGATTTGTTGACAATAACAAAAATATAGAAAATTGCCAGGCTTATCCTTTAGACATTGGGACAATGATTATTTGTAATAATTTATAATAATTATTATAATAACAATTATAATAATTTTTTGAAAGACTAACTAAGTATTGTATTTCACTAAATGTGGAAATGTAATGTGTTAAATGTAAATATGGTTCGACTCTCTCTCTCTCCAGAGTTTCCCTCAGTGTCTCTCCTCCAGAAGACTCCCTCCTCTCCAGTCAGCTGCCACGCTACAGGTTTCTACCCTCACAGAGCCAAGATGTTCTGGAGGAAAGATGGAGAGGAGCTTCATGAGGACGTGGAACACGGAGAGATCCTCCCCAACCACGACGGATCATTTCAGATGAGTGTTGATCTGAACCTTTCATCAGTCACACCTGAAGACTGGAGGAGGTACGAATGTGTGTTTCAACTCTCTGGTGCAAAGAACGACATCGTCACCAAACTGGACAAAAAAGTGATCAGAACCAACTGGGGTAAGACTGGAATACTGACTTTACTATGTTTTTTTTTTATTAAACGTAGGATGAGGCTGAAGGTTAGTTAATTACAGGGTTAACAAACAAAACTACTGTTCTGCTCATTCAAATAAATATTGTTTCTTACTTGTCACCTTATGCACATGACCTTTCGGCTCTCTGGTGTCAACGATGACATCATCACAAAACTGGGCAAAGCAGTGATCAGGACCAACTGGGGTAAGACTGGAATCAGATGTTACTCAGAGACATGCACATACATTTTCATGGACAGGAACTGATCTGCTCATCAGTCTTAATAAACTGAATAAACAGGTGGATGGATGTACTTATGTTCTGACTTGCTTCACTGGTACAGGTGGTGACCGCTTGACCTGACCATCCCCATCATCACTGCAGTGGCTGTTTTCATCATTGCTGCTTTTGGAGTCACAGTTTACATAAAGAAGAAAAGTGAGAGACTTAAACTGAAATATTTTACAGTATCATTTAATGTTTTAGGTGCTTTGACTTTAGACTTTGAGTTGATGTTTTTATGCAGATTACAAAAGATTCAGTTAATACACCGAAACGTGAAGCAGCCAAGAGTAAATAGTGTAAGGCTCCAAACCATAGTCATGTAACCAAAATATGAGAGAAAAAAGGTAAAAGGGATTATTTATTATCAGAGGGGATTAGATTCAATTGGGGAATTAACTATAACATACTTAAATATATTTGACATATTTGAAAGCTTCTGGATAAATGTTCAGTTTCATAAAGCTGTCACTTGTCTCATCCTCTTTTGTGCCAGATGTTAAGGGTTATGCATTTTTGATGATGCTGATCTCATCACTGGACAATTAAGATTGAAGACACATTGTTATTTACAGTGTAACTGTTGTTTGTAATTTGTAATGTCAGTATTGTCTTTTAGAATACATTTGAGTCATTTACAATATATTTCAGTTATCTTTGATGTTTTGTATTATTTTAAGAAACGTGGCTGTTTATTGTGAAACAGCCACTTTTATTTGCAACAATTGCATTAAAAGTTTCTAAATGACATGAATGATTAAGACTGATTTTAGGGAAATAAGACAATATTAATCTATATGTTAGCCTGTCCAGAAATTTTAACTGTCTCCTACTGTTGATCTGTTGTTGTATCGAAAATAAAGATTTTTTTTAAAAAATGTATCTTATGATAATTTGCAAGTGCTTAAATCTTCAGTAACATATTGGAAAAGTTTAGACCTACAGTCTAAATAACACTTTAACTGTATTGGTCTGATCTTTCATGGAAACAGGCTGTTTGTAAGAATCTTGCTTTAACTGTTGACAACTTTAAGTCAAGAAACTCCTTCATAACCAAATCAAAATTTGTGTGCGCGTGTTTTTTATTGTAGTAGTGTAAACTTTTTCTTTTATCCTCACACATTTTGATAACTGATAAAAAGTAAGCTCATGCTTTCCAGGTATCAGGAACAAGCTTCACTAGAGTGTTTCCCAAAACTTGGGACAAAACCTTTAAGCCTACACATCTGAACATTTGAGGTAAACACAGGTATGATGTAACAGGGAGACCTCTTAAGCATGTTTTCAGGGGAATTTTATTTATTAACTGAAGATAAATATAAACACTATTAGAACAAATGAGAACAAAAATGACACTAAAACATGTAGTAGCCCCTCTGGACAAAATGAAGTTCACCAAAAAATTGTGTTTTACATTCACAAGTGAAAAGATGATCGATTCACAATGCATAATTAATTATTAACTTGTAGATGATGTATAGACAAACTTTATCTGAAGTGAAAACATTTGGCCAAAAACAGATCACATAACTTTAAGAAGAGGTATACTGTCATGTAGACAAATCAATATAAAATAAAGTACATCCATCAGTACCACAGGTAAAACCCTAATTAATCCTCTAACACTAGCAATCCAAGCATTAACAATAATGTTACAATGACATTAACATTTATCATCTGCATGACAAATACAGGACATGTGAAGATGACAAATGTATAAGATACAAATATAAGCTCTAAGAAGTGTTATTGCTTTAATACGTGAGTTTCAATGAAAGGAGGAGTATCTAAATATTCAAAAATGTATTTATATTGTGTAAAACTGTGGAAACTTTTACAAATTCATGTTTAAAAAGAGTTACAGCTGTTACTTGGTGTGGAGGAGCAATGTGTGTTGGAAGACTAAAACATAACTCACAGATATTTACACTTTGGTTAAAGTGGGAGAAGTTGAGATGCAGTGTTCAAACTGTAATCACAATGAAACAAAGAGAGAAACAAAAACTGTGTTTTTTCAATCGTGGCCTAGTGCAGAATCTTCATTAGTGTTTCTAAAATGCAAACTGTCAAACTAATTGTTAGTGAAAGCATGAGTAGTTGAACATTTAAAGTTTTAGGTTTGACTCCAGCGTTAGAAGCAGAGGTTAAAGTGCTGCATGTCTCCCATCATCATCAAAGACAGTACATCACATGACTAACTGATATGAATTTGATATCTGAAGACAAAAGATGCCCCACTGGAGTAACGTTGTGGCTCTTTGGTGTCTGGTAGCTGCTGCAGTGATTCATCTCCACCAAAGGTTTGAGGAAACAGCTGGACAGCAGCATCAGTTCTCTCCAGATGTTGTTACTCCTGCAGTGGAGGATTCACATCAACATTAATGCTTCTATCAGCTCTCAGATAATCTTCACAGATATCATTCTTCACTGCATCCACTGATGACCTGAAACTCATAAATCTGATCTATGAATTCACACTTTAGTTTGATGTGTCATGTGACTTTCTGACGGGTCCTGTGATGTCACATCTCAATATTCATTAAAACAAGTTTTGTTAATGAACATTTATGGTGCAAAATAGAATAAAATATTGAAGCCACAGTATCTTTATTTGAGTTCACTATTCTCCTCTAAATCTTTACTGGAAAGCTGCAAAGACAGAGTAACAAATAGAAAAGGACCTGGAATTATTAGTGGTCATATTATACAGTAAATATATGTTTGATTTTAGTCCAAATTAATATTAATCAGTATTACAATAAAACCTCAGTGTCAGCTGTTTCCTGTAACTATACTGGATCACTTGACTGAGAAATTCTGTCAAATCAGACAAACAGTTTTTTAACAAAGACAGACTTTCATTATATTTATGAGAGTATTATATCAGTATACTGTAGCTAGTTTCAGGAGGAGCAACAGAGAGATTCTTCATACAGTATCTGCACAGTGTTGATGACATGATGAAATACTCACTGTGATCAGTTAAGAGCTGCATCTTTGACCTCAGAAATTTCAAAGGATGACGAGTCTGAAGCTATAAAAGAAAAACAAGATGTCAGTAATTCAATTCAAACTATTTACTGCATTTATTTGTACAGAGAGAGAGAAATGAAATGACAGATTACTCACAGTTTGCAGGACTGAATCCTGAAATACAGATGAGAGATTACAATATTTCAAAATGTAAAATGTCAGAATTTATGAAAGCAAACAAAGAAAACACTAATAAATGTTTTATAGAAACACTGTATTAATTTCACTGATTTCTGCTTTTCAAGCTACTGAACATCAGCCAGGTTACACTGTTATTTGTTGTTAAAATGACTTGATGATGAGTAAAAGTATGGTTGTCTCTCACCATTATCTCTCCTTCTCCAGATGAAGACTCCAGTGATGCAGACTGCCAGGAGCAGCAGCAGTCCTACAACACCTCCAATAACAGGACCAGCAGGGAACTCTGAGGGAGAAACTGGAACCAGAATAAAACATTCACAGTGCATAAAGGGCATGCCAATGCACTTCTGGTTTTTTCACCTATAATAATGTATGATAATCATACATCATTATTGAAGATCACGTTTCTTATTTTCATCCCATTAAAACACAGGACTTTCCCGTCATGACACACAGACAGTTTGGGAATCCTGTGAGAGTTTTCTACTGAGGAAACTTATTATTGTCCAGGATGTGCAGAGTTGTAAATATGAGTACAGCAGCTCAATTATACTGTCAAAAGCAGATGATGTCTCTTTTTAGGTGAAATTAATGTTACTGGACATGTTGATGTGATGGTTTAATTTGGCATCACAATAATTCATACAATGACCATCTGCAGGTGAAAACCACCTTAGTGCTTCAGACCTCTGTGTGTCCATCCTGTGTCTATGTTGTACCTGTTCCCTGTCTTTGTTGTATTACACCTTTTGTGTTTTTGTTATTGTAATACTAAAGCTTTGTTCTTTATGTTTTTCATCCTGTCATCTTTGAGTTGATCACCCTGTCCTCCCTGAAAGCTCTTACTCTCTCCTGCATGGTCACATGTTTCCTCAGATCAGCAACAGTTCTAGTTTGTTCTTACTTGTTTTAATAAATCTTATTTCCACATACAAACAGTAGATTGTCTTGTGAGTAATCCCTTGACAGTGTAATAAATAAAATACAAGTAAAGTAAAAATGTGGTCTAGCATTTTGCATGTTGTGTTTCTTTTTTCTGAAATTATGTTTTATGTTTAATTTGGTTAGATTTGTGACAGACCTGTGCTCCTAATCATTTGCTGGCACATCACTAGATTTGAACTGTTTTTTGTTGCATTCACTAAAGTAATTTGTAATAGGTCATGTGCATAATGTAACAAGTAAGAAACAATATTTATTTGAATGAGCAGAACAGCAGTTTTGTTTGTTAACCCTGTAATTAACTAACATTCAGCTCCAGAAAGTCAAGATTGTTTCAAACTCATTCAAATTGTAAAATCAGAGCTCAGGCTTAACATCTTCTAAATGTTCATGGCAAATTTCATGTATAATAAAAAACATTATAAAGTCAGTATTCCAGTCTTACCCCAGTTGGTTCTGATCACTTTTTTGTCCAGTTTGGTGACGATGTCGTTCTTCGCACCAGAGAGATGAAACACACAGTCGTACCTCCTCCAGTCTTCAGGTGTGACTGATGAAAGGTTCAGGTCAACACTCATCTGGAAGGATCCATCATGGTTGGGGAGGATCTCTCCATGTTCCACGTCCTCATGAAGCTCCTCTCCATCTTTCCTCCAGAACATCATGGCTCTGTGAGGGTGGAAACCTGTAGCGTGGCAGCTGACTGGAGAGGAGGGAGTCTTCTGGAGGAGAAACACTGAGGGGAGCTCTGAAGAGATAAATGGTGAGGGTTAAGGGAGGGAGGTTAGAAACAGAAGAGGCATTCAAATATTGTTGTGTCCATGAAACTACATCAGGTCATGTGATTCTACCTGTTCTCAGCAGAGAGCTCTTCCCATAGTGCAAATATCTCTTCACTAACTCAGGGCACTGCTGGGTGAGGTAGTAGTTCCACCTTTCATTGTTGGGTCTATCTCTGTCCCACTTGTGTTTGGTGATGACAGCTTGTGGTTTTGGAGCGATCCATGTCAGTGTCTTCAGGTCAAATGCTATGAAGTCTTCTCCATCATAACCAAACTGAGTAAAACCATTAACCTCTCCAGTCTCATCATCCCATTCACAGCTGCTCATCCTCTGGAAGATGTGGACACCTGAGAGAGAGACAGAGTGCAGAGTGAGATCCCACAGAGGGTTACAGGTGGCTGGAGCCTATGTGAGGCTGCAGTTTAGAAAATGTCAAGGAACATGTGGAAGAGTCACCTCTTCATTGCAAGACCAACACACAGAAATACACAAACTGACATCAAGGGGTCAAACTTTCCAACCAAAACGTACTTGACCTGCAGTTTTTAAGCATCCAGATCAAACCAAACATGACAAGAAGGGCAACACACACACACACACAGACACACACACAGACACACACACACACTCACACATGCACACACATACGCACACACACGCACACCAAGATTCAAATGTAGAACCCTTTCGCTCAGTTTTTCAGTGAATCCAGCACATAGCTACCAGGGAAACTATATATAATATTGATATTGACGACCCATTTTGAAAGAGTCCCTCACATTACATGGCTGGTAATAGAGGGAGAGATATGAGTGAAGAATATATGCACATTTAGTAAACTGCGCATGTGTTTGAACATGTAAACATGTATGTTTATAATGCAACTATATCTGTTTGCTATTTGACAAAAAACACAACTTTACATTTTTACAGTATTTTTACTTACCTTCAGTTTGGTTCAGTTGCTGCTTCAAAATGTCAATGTGAGCTTTGTATTCATATTGGTTTAATAAACACTCCTGAGTGTACCAGTCCAAGTGCTGTGGATCATCTTCTACCAGTTTTTTTGACCAGTCCTGTTTGACTTCTGCTGTCTTACTGATGCTGTCACAGTAACCTGCTGGAACTTCATCAACCATCCCAACAACCACAAAATCTGGGAAGTTTTTGACTCCAGAGGATGTTGTGAAGAAAAACTTCAGCGAGTGTTTCACTGTAAGAGAAAGAAGTTTTACGGGTTTTTAAGTTCATTTTTTATAATCATGCATTTATCTATACTTGTAATAATAACATTTAATTACATTAAATATTTTGTCCAGCATGAAACCTCAGACACACAAAGTTAGTGATGAGCTGGTGATGAAAGTAGAACATCTACCAACCTAAGAGCCAGATATTATACTTGGAATGATTGAGACTAAACAAAAGCTAAAAGGAGAGTGAATATTGACCTTCCATTGGCCAGACAGCCAAAAACCCAACTCAAAACATAAATGAATGCTGGATATGTTAATAGGCCATGTTTTGTTGACACATTTACCATAATGACTAAGACAGCTTTATTAAACTTACTGATCATCATTTTATATAAGGTTAGTAATGACTACATATACATTCAAGTGTAAATCTAATCAAAATGTAAATCTTCATATAAATATCTGTACACTGATATGAGATTCCTGAAAGTGGAACAACATATGGTGAGCAAAGCATATGAATTACAACTATTTATCAGTGTTTTCTCTAATTTGCCTTATTTTGCTTGAATAATGAAAAATATCTTAATCTGTAGAAATTTTGTTATTTTATTATATTATTTAATTTGATTAATTACACTTAAAAAAAATCTGATCTGTGTTTAGTTAGTCTGGTGGAAAAAAACAAAACAACATTGTACAAAACTGATAAAATAATTTCAGAAATGTGACTTTGGTGAATAATGTTCAATAACATCCGTATCAAAAACCTCAAACCAAGAGAGAACAAAAGCCAACTAAATCAGGCCTAGGTCAGTGATGATTACAAGATAAAGAACTCATAATTGCAAAATAGTTTTCTGATGAATTCATATTAACCAGATACTTCCTCTCAATGATGAGGTTAATATCTTCAACATAATATAGATATTAGTTATACATTTAATCCTACTATAGGAGATGCTACATTATTATGAGAACAAATTATTTGAAGAAAATATCTCTCCAGTTTTTTCTGCTCTTAATGCAATGTGCCGCCATACTAATCAATATCATTTATTCACTTTAATCAATAATTAATCAGCAGTGAACAGACACGTCAAGATCGAGGTATGTTAAGCTCTGCAGTAAATGTACAGTTATATTTAAAAGAGAAATATAAAGGCTGAAATAGAAGTTACACCAACTGATTTAAAGATTAGATGAATAATAAATTGTATTTTTAATATTAATATTCAGTAAACAAAATCACAGCCTAATTAAAAACAGTTACTGCAATATGATAAATATTTGTGAAATTGTGCTTTACTACATGATGCTGGTACATTAAGCTGCAGTTAATAGTCTAAGTGAGAATCATTACACTTAATGAAAGACCAACATCGTCTGAAGCAGAAGGTCATACTCAAGTATCTCCTCTTGTGTCACATAGACTCCACACATGCAGTTATTAAAGTGTTAATACATTTTTTTAGACAGATTTGGAATATCCGTAGTTTTAAAATACACTGAAATGTGGACTAGCCCATGATTTCTGCCTTGGCTTATAGTTTTCACATTATTATGTTATAAGTTAATGTTGTATTCCTGTCTTGCAACACTCTTGTAATCTACAGTACAGCACTGGCCATTAGAAGGTGTAAATGTAATGAGAATATTACTTTGAAATCACAGTTACAGTCACAAAGGTCTTCTTATAAAACATTAATTCATTGGTGTCATTCACTGTGTATTTAAAACAAATCCAGATACAAAATGTAAAGACTTATTTATTCAAGTAATACTTGAGGTATGTGCTTTGAGGTTTCAACTTAATTCTTGTTCTGTGAATAATTATATTATTATAACATATTATATCATATTAGGCCTAGATTATATTATACTGCAGTACAGAATCTATAATCTGAGTTTACAGCATGAGTAAACATTTGTTACAGTTTTATTTTTTATATTTAAACTCATTTCAATGAATGACACTGTTCAATAAAGTCAAAGGAAATAATCCGACACACAGCCAGATGTTAACAACATACAGAACATCAGTACTGTACAGAAACTGTTATTTCTGCAAAACCCTGAATATATTCAGCTTCAGTGACACCTGAACGGCATTATTGGTTAGATTCATAGATTAATCTAACACGTTTCAGATCTGAATTAATCTCATTAATAGCTGTATTTCATTGGACATCTCAATAGTTTATGTAACAGATATGAGAGAGAAGTAAAAGTAGAGAATACAGTACTAGTCAGAAGTTTGGACACACTTTCTAATTCAAGAGAATGGGAAGACCTCTCACAAGTTTCACTTGTTAAAACCACAAAAAAATGAACTAGCAGTGAATAGACATGTTTAAATCTGAAGTATGTTGATCTCTGCAGTAAATGTGCAGTATATGAATAGGGTGCAATTATATTTTAAAATATAAATATAACTGCTGAAATAGAAGTTACATAACTATTCAAAAAAGATTATTCAGTTACCTGGAGATACAACATGGTAAAAGAGAAGCAACAACATGAAATCCTTCATCTTGATTTGATACAGACATTAAAAAACACTGTGATGGAAGAAAGACGGTTAACAGTGTGTACAGTCAAATGAAATGACCAATAGAAATTATAAATAGCTGTGCATCATGTGTTACCAGGAGGAGTAAATTCAATATCTGACTGGCTGATCAGATTCAACAGGAAAATGCAGGAAATGTGTTTTTTTGTTTTGTTATTTACAAGAACTTTAATAGCATGTAGTAACATGAGCAGCTGTTTAAAGTCATATAACACAATTTATTCAATGAGGCAGTTTAAAGTGTTTTATAACCCGACTGTGGGGGAGGAAGTGGTGATGGTGAAAATGCTCTAGCAGCTGTTTCTCTGTGGTGACCTCACAGCTGAGACACTTCAGAGTTATGTTGCTCTCTAGTGGTAAAATAGGGAAATACACACTCAGAGTCACAAGGTTCAGTGTACTCCTTCATTAACAAATGAAAATTTGTGATATGTGTGTGTGTGTGTGTGTGCGCGCGCGCGCGTGTTTTGTAGTAATGTAAACTTTTTCTTTTATCCTCACACATTTTGACGACTGATAAAATTTTAAAAAAGTCAGCTCATGCTTTCCAGGTATCAGGAACAAGCTTCCCTAGAGTGTTTCCCAAAACTTGGTACAAAACCTTTGAGCCTACACATCTGAACATTTGAGGTGAACACAGGTATGATGTAACAGGAAGACTTCTTAAGCAGGTTTTCAGGAGAATTTTATTTATTAATTGAAGGTAAATATAAATACTATTAGAACAAATAAGAACAAAAATGACACTAAAAATGTTGCAGCTGTTCTTGACAAAATGAAGTTCACCAAAAAATAGATGATGGATTAACAATTCATAATAAATCTTTAACTTGTAGATGATGTAAAGACAAACTTTAACTGAAGTGAAAACATTTAGCCAAAAACAGATCACATGACCTTAGAGAAGACGTATACTGTCATGTAGACAAATCAATGTTTCCATTTTTGCGATATGAAATAAAGTGCATCAGTCACTACCACAGATAAAACCCTCATTAATCCTCTAACATCAATAATCTGAGCATTAACAATAATGTTACAATGACATTAACATTTATCATCTGCATGACAAATACAGGACGTGAAGATGGCAAATGTATAAGATACAAATATAAGCTCTAAGAAGTGTTATTGCTTTAATATGTGTATTTCAATGAAAGGAGGAGTGGCTAAATATTCAAAAATCTATTTGTAAACTAATTGTTAGCGAAAGCATGAGTAGTTGAACATTTTAAGTTTTAGGTTTGACTCCAGTGTTAGAAGCAGAGGTTAAAGTGCTGCATGTCTTCCATCATCATCAAAGACAGTACATCACATGACTAACTGACATGAATTTGATATCTGAAGACAAAAGATGCCCCACTGGAGTAACGTTGTGGCTTTTTGGTGTCTGGTAGCTGCTGCAGTGATTCATCTCCACCAAAGGTTTGAGGAAACAGCTGGACAGCAGCAACAGTTCTCTCCAGATGTTGTTACTCCTGCAGTGGAGGATTCACATCAACATTAATGCTTCTATCAGCTCTCAGATAATCTTCACAGATATCATTCTTCACTGCATCCACAGACGACCTGAAACTCATAAATCTGATCTATGTATTCACACTTTAGTTTGATGTATCATCTGACTTTCTGACGAGTCCTGTGACGTCACATCTCAATATTCATTAAAACAAGTTTTGTTAATGAACATTTATGGTGCAAAATAGAATAAAATATTGAAGCCACAGCATCTTTATTTGAGTTCACTATTCTCCTCTAAATCTTTACTGGAAAGCTGCAAAGACAGAGTGACAAATAGAAAAGGACCTGGAATTATTAGTGGTCATATTATACAGTATTTGATTTAATATTATATGCAATATGTTTGATTTTGGTCCAGAATGTAAAACATTCAATCATTATTACAATAAAACCTCAGTGTCAGCTGTTTCCTGTAACTATACTGGATCACTTGACTGAGAAATTCTGCCAAATCAGACAAACAGTTTCTTAACAAAGACAGACTTTCAGTATATTTATGAGAATATTATATCAGTATACTGTAGCTAGTTTCAGGAGGAGCAACAGAGAGATTCTTCATACAGTATCTGCACAGTGTTGATGACATGATGAAATACTCACTGTGATCAGTTAAGAGCTGCATCTTTGACTGAAGATGGATCAGAGGATGACGAGTCTGAAGCTATAAAAGAAAAGCAAAGTGTTTAATTTAAACTATAAACTGCATTTATCTGTACATAGAGAGAGAGAGATAAACTGACATAATACTCACAGTTTGCAGGCCTGAATCCTGAAATACAGATAAGAGATTACAATACTTCAGAATGTAAAATGTCAGAATTTTGAAAGCAAACAAATAAAACACTAATAAATGTTTTATAGAAACACTGTATTAATTCCACTGATTTCTTCTTTTCAAGCTACTGAACATCAGCCAGATTACACTGTTATTTGTAGTTAAAATGACTTGATGATGAGTAAAAGTATGCTTGTCTCTCACCATTATCTCTCCTTCTCCAGATGAAGACTCCAGTGATGCAGACTGCCAGGAGCAGCAGCAGTCCTACAACACCTCCAATAACAGGACCAGCAGGGAACTCTGAGGGAGAAACTGGAACCAGAACAAAACATTCACAGTGCATCAAGGGCATTCCAATGCATTTTTGGTATTTTCACCTATAATAATGTATGATAATCATACAACATTATTGATGATCACGTTTCTTATTTTCATCCCCTTAAAACACAGGACTTTCCCGTCGTGACACACAGACAGTTTGGGAATCCTGTGAGAGTTTTCTACTGAGGAAACTTATTATTGTCCAGGATGTGCAGAGTTGTAAATATGAGTACAGCAGCTCAATTATACTGCCAAAAGCAGATGATGTCTCTTTCTAGGTGAAATTAATGTTACTGGACATGTTGATGTGATGGTTTAATTTGGCATCACAATAATTCATACAATGATCATCTGCAGGTGAAAACCACCTTAGTGCTTCAGACCTCTGTGTGTCCATCCTGTGTCTATGTTGTACCTGTTCCCTGTCTTTGTTGTATTACACCTTTTGTGGTTTTGTTATTGTAATACTAAAGCTTTGTTCTTTATGTTTTCCATCCTGTCATCTTTGAGTTGATCACCCTGTCCTCCCTGAAAGCTCTTGCTCTCTCCTGCATGGTCACATGTTTCCTCAGATCAGCAACAGTTCTAGTTTGTTCTTACTGTTTAATAAATCTTATTTTCACATACAAACAGTAGATTGTCTTGTGAGTAATCTCATGACAGTGTAATAAATAAAATACAAGTAAAGTAAAAATGTGGTCTAGCATTTTGCATGTTGTGTTTCTTTTTTCTGAAATTATGTTTTATGTTTAATTTGGTTAGATTTGTGACAGACCTGTGCTCCTAATCATTTGCTGGCACACCACTAGATTTGAACTGTTTTTTGTTGCATTCACTAAAGTAATTTTTAGTAGGTCATGTGCATAATGTAACAAGTAAGAAACAATATTTATTTGAATGAGCAGAACAGCAGTTTTGTTTGTTAACCCTGGACTTAACTAACCTTCAGCTCCAGAAAGTCAAGATTGTTTCGAACTCATTCAAATTGTAAAGTCAGAGCTCAGGCTTAACATCTTCTAAATGTTCATGGCAAATTACATGTATACATTAAATGAACATTGTAAAGTCAGTATTCCAGTCTTACCCCAGTTGGTTCTGATCACTGCTTTGTCCAGTTTGGTGACGATGTCGTCCTTCACACCAGAGAGATGAAACACACATTCGTATCTCCTCCAGTCTTCAGGTGTGACTGATGAAAGGTTCAGGTCAACACTCATCTGGAAGGATCCATCATGGTTGGGGAGGATCTCTCCGTGTTCCACGTCCTCATGAAGCTCCTCTCCATCTTTCCTCCAGAACATCATGGCTCTGTGAGGGTGGAAACCTGTAGCGTGGCAGCTGACTGGAGAGGAGGGAGTCTTCTGGAGGAGAGACACTGAGGGAAGGTCTGGAGAGATAAATGGTGAGGGGTGTGGGAGGGAGGTTAGAAACAGAAGATGCATTTAAATATTGTTGTGTCCATGAAACTACATCAGGTCATGTGATTCTACCTGTTCTCAGCAGAGAGCTCTTCCCAAGGTCCAAATATCTCTTCACTAACTCAGGGCACTGCTGGGTGAGGAAGTAGTTCCACCATTCATTGAGAGCTCTATCTCTGTCCCACTTGTGTTTGGTGATGACAGCTTGTGGTTTTGGAGCGATCCATGTCAGTGTCTTCAGGTCAAATGCTATGAAGTCTTCTCCATCATAACCAAACTGAACAAACCCATTAACCTCTCCAGTCTCATCATCCCATTCACAGCCGTTCATCTTCTGGAAGATGTGGACACCTGAGAGAGAGACAGAGTGCAGAGTGAGATCCCACAGAGGGTTACAGGTGGCTGGAGCCTATGTGAGGCTGCAGTTTAGAAAATGTCAAGGAACATGTGGAAGAGTCACCTCTTCATTGCAAGACCAACACACAGAAATACACAAACTGACATCAAGGGGTCAAACGTTCCAACCAAAACATACTTGACCTGCAGTTTTTAAGTATCCAGATCAAACCAAACATGACAAGAAGGGCAACACACACACACATACACACACACACACACACACAAACACGCGCACACACACACACGCACACACACACACGCACGCACACACACGCACACACACACACACACACACACAGACACACACATACGCACACACACAAACACACACATACACACACACACATACACACACAAACACACACACACACACAAACACGCACACACACACACACGCACACACACACACGCACGCACACACACGCACACACACACACACACACACACAGACACACACACATACGCACACACACAAACACACACATACACACACACACACACACACACACACATACACACACACACACAAACACACACACACACACACACACACACTCACACACACACACACACACACACACACACACTCACACACACACACACACCATGATTCAAATGTAGAACCCTTTTGCTCAGTTTTTCAGTGAATCCAGCACATAGCTACCAGTGAAGCTATATATAATATTAATATTGACAACCCATTTTGAAAGAGTCCCTCACATTACATGGCTGGTAATAGAGGGAGAGATATGAGTGAAGAATATATGCACATTTAGTAAACTGCGTATGTGTTTGAACATGTAAACGTGTGTTTATAATGCAACTATATCTGTTTGCTATTTGACAAAAAACACGACTTTACATTTTTACTGATTTTTACTTACCTCCAGTTTGGTTCAGTTGCTGCTTCAAAATGTCAATGTGAGCTTTGTATTCATATTGGTTTAATAAACACCTCTGAGTGTACAACTCCAAGTGCTGTGGATCATCTTCAAACATTTTTTGTGACCAGTCCTGTTTGGCTTCTCCTTTCTTACTGATGCTGTCACAGTAACCTGCTGGAACTTCATCAACCAACCCAACAACCACATAATCTGGGAAGTTTTTGACTCCAGAGGATATTGTGGCAAAAAACTTCAGCGAGTGTTTCACTGTAAGAGAAAGAAGTTTTAAGGGTTATTAAGTTCATTTTTTTATAATCATGCATTTATCTAAACTTGTGATAATAACATTTAATTACATTCAATATTTTGTCCAGCATGAAACCTCAGACACACAAAGTTAGTGATGAGCTGGTGATGAAAGTAGAACATCTACCAACCTAAGAGCCAGATATTATACTTGGAATGATTGAGACTAAACAAAAGCTAAAAGGAGAGTGAATATCGACCTTCCATTGGCCAGGCAGTCAAAAACACAACTCAAAACATAAATGAATGCTGGATATGTTAATAGGCCATTTTTGTTGGTACATTTGCCATAATGACTGAGGCAGCTTTATTAGTCTTACTGATCATCATTTTATATAAGGTTAGTAATGACTAAATATACATTCAAATGTAAATCTAATCAAAATGTTAAATATTCATATAAATATCTGTACACTGCTATGAGATTCCTGAAAGTGGAACAACATATGGTGAGCAAAGCATATGAATTACAACTATTTATCAGTGTTTTCTCTAATTTGCCTTATTTTGCTTGAATAATGAAAAATATCTTAATCTGTAGAAATGTTGTTATTTCATTATATTATTTAATTTGATTAATTTCATTTAAAAAAAAATCTGATCTGTGTTTAGTGGGTCTGGTGGAAAAAAACAAAACAACACTGTACAAAACTGATAAAATAGTTTCAGAAATGTGACTTTGGTGAATAATGTTCAATAACATCAGTATCAAAAACCTCAAACCAAGAGGGAACAAAAGCAAACTAAATCAGGCCTAGGTCAGTGATGATTACAAGATAAAGAACTCATAATTGCAAAATAGTTTTCTGATGAATTCATATTAACCAGATACTTCCTCTCAATGATGAGGTAAATATCTTCAACATAATATAGCTATTAGTTATACATTTAATCCTACTATAGGAGATGCTACATTATTATGAGAACAAATTATTTGAAGAAAATATCTCTCCAGTTTTTTCTGCACTTAATGCAATGTGCCTCCATACCAATCAATATAATTTATTGACTTGAATCAATAATTAATCAGCAGTGAACAGACATGTCAAAATCTGAGGTATGTTAAGCTCTGTAGTAAATGTACAGTTATATTTAAAAGAGATACTGCAATATGATAAAAATTTGTGAAATTGTGCTTTACTACATGATGCTGGTACATTAAGCTGCAGTTAATAGTCTAAGTGAGAATCATTACACTTAATGAAAGACCAACATCATCTGAAGCAGAAGGTCATACTCAAGTATCTCCTCTTATGTCACATAAACTCCACACATGCAGTTATTAAAGTGTTAATACATTTTTGTTGCAGGCAGTTTTGGAACATCTGGTTCTGAAATACTGAGACATGATGTAGCCCATGATTTACGCCTTGTCTTATAGTTTTCACATTATTATAAGTTAATGTTGTATTCCTGTCTTGCAACACCTGAGTTGATCTCACAGGTAATCTACAGTACAGCACTGGCCATTAGAAGGTGTAAATGTAATAAGAATATTGATTTGAAATCACAGTTAAAGTCACAAAGGTCTTCTTATGAAACATTAAATCGTTTGTAGAAAATCCTCCTTCCTGCCCAGTCCTAGGTGGGCGGGATTTAGTCTCAACCTAACAGGTTGAACCTGAACTGATAAGAAGCCTGGCTCAGTCTCTCCCTTTGTCTGCTGCAAATAATAATGTCAAAGGAATATGTTGCTTTAGACGTCATAGTTTGACTGCTTATGTTAGGGAGTAATGTGTGTTTTGCATTTAATATAAGTTAGAATGAACTATAGTTTGTATTGTGTATTAAAGCTAGACCACAGTAATATTACTATTTATTATTGAGCTTAAAAAGGGTTCAGATAGTTGTAGCTGTGGCCTGTGAGAGCTAGTTTCTCACTCTCTGCACTCACTAGCCTCAAATCACCTGCTTATGTGATTTTCTCCTGTTAGCTTTGAGGAAGACTTCAGATGAAGAGGGACCACTTCTTCCTAGTGGCTGTTGGAGAGGAATTTGCACCTGCTGATACAAAACCTCCTGGACAACTTTAGATATTTAATTTCCCAATTAAAGACAATTAAAGGTCCCCTTTGGATTCCTACTAAAAGAGACACTTTATTTAAAAAAATTGAAGACAGTTTAGGTTGTACTAGTCCATGGACTCAGAAATGACTCTTTACTGATTTGACTCTTTACTGATACTGATTTGTTACCAGGGTTCAATTTGTTATGCATCTATAACCATCCATTTCATTTTAATGGAAGTGTAAGTTTCCTTTAATTTCATGTCTATAAGGTATGTGAGGAAGTAGGATAAAGATACTCTGTGATTATCTTAAGTATAATAAGGATAGCTATGCTCCAGTACAGCAATTCATACAAATAACTGGATGTAAGTAGTAAACTGCTATGAGACCCTAAATAAATTCTGCTCAGTTGTTACACTCATATGGTCTCAGTAATTATTTTATGGTAAGCTGAAGCAGTGGTTACAACTACAGTAGTAGAAAAAATTGTTTAAATACATGGCATTCATTTTGATTTGGCATGCTGAGACTGGAACACTGCTTGAAGGTGGGGGGTTGCCGTGCTCATGTCCCACCTCTAGAACCCCCACACTTTTAAAATTGCTGCTCCACCCCTGTGTGTGCGCACCTCTGCAAGCTAAATTTTGGCACTTCCTGTAATTTTAGTTATGGACCAATCTCTTAACTATATAGAAAAGCCTGAAACATTGGAAACCGCTCAGCTCGCTGTAAAATCTAACTTCACTGCCTGTAATAGACCCATGGCAGGTATGTGTCTTGTTATAGCCCCGCGGTGATTACGCGCCTGTCTATAAAGGATTTGTGAATAATTTATTTACCATCGCTAAAGCCATTGATTAAACCCTTTATAATGAACGACTTATCAAAAATGGTACAGGTAAAGCTTGATCTAAACTGCGTAAATTTGAAAATGAAAGTGAATTGTATCACGTTAGGCCTCTCACTAAAAAACAAACGAGTAATTTTCGACAACTAAATGTTAAAAAAAATATATGTTTTTAAAGTTAATCTCACCTGAAAGTGTGACAGGAAAGAAGATGAGCAGAAAAACAAGCTCCATTGTCTTCATGGCATCACTTTTTGGGAAGTCTAGTGATCGCTGCAGTAGACAAACTAGTCGTCGTTTTCATTTTGTTGTGCGTCTTCGTGTGTTGTGTGGGAAGGTGGGACCAAAGTAGACCAGTATGATATTGCACCTGATGCGTGAAGGTGTCCAGCCCACTGACTATCACTAATCTATACAGACACACATTTTACCCTTGGAGCTAATAATTATACATATTTGACAGCTGAAAGTGCAAAACAAAATGATCTACAAGTTCACTGATTCACAATTCAGTAACATAGAAGACATAATCATTAACCCGACTGTGGAGGAGAAAGTGGTTAAGTCCAAGACTGTCTGAGATGTTTGTTTCCTTTGATAGATGCAACAACTTCATTAATCATTAAAAGTTTTTTAATGACAGTTTCTGCTGTCAACAGCACAACACTGACATTAAGGAAATAAGACAATATAAATCAAAAACAAAAAAACAATGTAGGTTTATGGTCGAGACATGTTGTCTGTCTCACATTAGGTAGTTTTGATATTTTTGTGGTGAATGTCTTTAGCTTTCCAGTTTATTTAGGTCATATTTTACCTGAATCTATTTGTACATTTTATGTGTTTTTCACATTCTGTAATATAAATGATTTCCCATCTCCATTTGACATCAAATAGGTGCTGATTTTAAGGGTTTATATACACTTTATATCATTAACCTGACTGTGGGGACTTCAAAATGTGATGTGGTGAAGAAGACTGAGTGAGATGTTTGTTTCCTCCTGTAGATGCAACAATTGTGTTAAAGGTTTCTGAAAGACAGTTTCTGCTGTCATCAACACAACACTGACATTAAGGAAATAAAACAGTATGAATTTATCTGTTAAGAATTTTACTACCAACCTCCTTTCTGACATCTAAACATCATGACCATCACTTACAGTATAGAGGTCTATGCAGGTGACCGTTTCCAAAAGTAATTTGCTGTTTATCTGTTGCTAAGTTTTAATTAAAGACATGTTTTGCATTTATTTGATAATAATTTGTAAGTGTTTAAACCTTCAGTAACACGGATGAAAAGTTAAAGTTTAAATTTAATTTTCACTTTAACTGTATTGGTCTGATCTTTCATGGAAACGGGCTGTTTGTAAGAATCTTGCTTTAACTGTTGAAAACTTTATATCAGGAAACCCTTTCTTATGTTGGAGGTGTGTAAATGCTCTGACAGCTGTTTCTCTGTGGTGACCTCACAGCTGAGACATTTCAGAGTTATGTTGCTCTCTAGTGGTGATATAGGGAAAGACACACTCTGAGTCACAAGGTTCAGTGTACTCCTCTGTAGTAGTGTAAACTTTTTCTTTTATCCTCACACATTTTGACAACTGAAAACATTTTAAAAAGTAAGCTCATGCTTTCTAGATGTCAGGGACAAGCTTCACTAGAGTGTTTCCCAAAACTTGGAAGGAAACCTTTAAGCCTACACATCTGAACATTTGAGGTAGACACAGGTATGATGTAACAGGAAGACCTCTTAAGCAGGTTTTCAGGAAAATTGTATTTATTAATCGAATAAATTGAACAAGAATGACACTACAAAATGTAGCAGCTTCACTAGACAAAATGAAGTTCACCAAATAAAAAAAGAAGATAAATGAAAAAATATTTTTTCTAATTCTCATTTGACCTCATGTACAAACAGGAGATAATTTCTAAACCTAATGTATGTGACACATCTGAGAACTGTGACCCCCGAAAAATAATGTTTTACATTCACCAGTGAAAAGATGATTGATTAACAATTCATAATTGATTATTAACTTGTAGATGTGGAGACAAACTTTATCTGAGGTGAAAACATTTAGCCAAAAACAGATCACATGACCTTAGAGAAGATGTATACTGTCACGTAGACAAATCAATTTTTCCAGTTTGGTAATATGAAATGAAGTACATCTATCAGTACCACAGATAAAATCTTCATTAATCCTCTAACACCAATAATATGAGCATTAACAATAACGTTACAATGACATTAACATTTATCATCCGCATGACAAATACAGGACATGTGAAGATGACAAATGTATAAGATACAAATATAAGCTCTAAGAAATGTTATTGCTTTAATATGTGAGTTTCAATGTAAGGAGGAGTATCTAAATATTCAAAAATGTATTTATGTTGTGTAAAATTGTGGAAACATTTACAAGTTTATGTTTAAAAAGAGTTACAGCTGTTACTTGATGTGGAGGAGCAATGTGTGTTGGAAGACTAAAACATAACTCAGATATTTGTACTTTGGTTAAAGTGAGAGAAGTTGGGATGCAGTGTTCAAACTGTAATCACAATGAAACAAAGAGAGAAATAAAAACTGTGTTTTTGCAATCATGGCCTCGTGCAGAATCTTTATTAGTGTTTCTAAAATACAACTGTCAAACTAATTATTAGTGAAAGCATGAGTAGTTGAACATTTAAAGTTTTAGGTTTGACTCCAGCGTTAGAAGCAGAGATTAAAGTGCTGCATGTCTCCCATCATCATCAAAGACAGTACATCACATGACTAACTGACAGGAATTTGATATCTGAAGACAAAAGATGCCCCACTGGAGTAACGTTGTGGCTCTTTGGTGTCTGGTAGCTGCTGCAGTGATTCATCTCCACCAAAGGTTTGAGGAAACAGCTGGACAGCAGCATCAGTCCTCTCCAGATGTTGTTACTCCTGCAGTGGAGGATTCACATCAACATTAATGCTTCTATCAGCTCTCAGATAATCTTCACAGATATCATTCTTCACTGCATCCACTGACGACCTGAAACTCATAAATCTGATCTATGAATTCACACTTTAGTTTGATGTATCATGTGACTTTCTGACGGGTCCTGTGATGTCACATCTCAATATTCATTAAAACAAGTTTTGTTAATGAACATTTATGGTGCAAAATAGAATAAAATATTGAAGCCACAGCATCTTTATTTGAGTTCACTATTCTCCTCTAAATCTTTACTGGAAAGCTGCAAAGACAGAGTAACAAATAGAAAAGGACTTGGACTTATTAGTGGTCATATTATACAGTAAATATATGTTTGATTTTAGTCCAAAATAAAAAAAAATTCACTCAGTATTACATTAAAACCTCAGTGTCAGCTGTTTCCTGTAACTATACTGGATCACTTGACTTAGAAATTCTGCCAAATCAGCCAAACAGTTTTTTAACAAAGACAGACTTTCAGTATATTTATGAGAGTATTATATCAGTATACTGTAACTAGTTTCAGGAGGAGCGACAGAGAGATTCTTCATACAGTATCTGCACAGTGTTGATGACATGATGAAATACTCACTGTGATCAGTTAAGAGCTGCATCTCTGACTGAAGATGGATCAGAGGATGACGAGTCTGAAGCTATAAAAGAAAAACAAAGTGTTTAATTTAAACTATAAACTGCATAGAGAGAGAGAGAGAGAGAGAGAGAGAGAGAGAGAGACAGAGACAGAGAGACAGAGACAGAGAGGGAGAGAGAGATAAACTGACAGAATACTCACAGTTTGCAGGCCTGAATCCTGAAATACAGATGAGAGATTACAATATTTCAAAATGTAAAATGTCAGAATTTATGAAAGCAAAAAAAAATAAAAAACTAATAAATGTTTTATAGAAACACTGTATTAATTCCACTGATTCCTTCTTTTATTTTAAAAGGTAAGAGAGTAACTCTTTAGCTGGAGGTCACGTTACTGAACATCAGCCAGGTTACACTGTTATTTGTTGTTAAAATGACTTGATGATGAGTAAAAGTATGTTTGTCTCTCACCATTATCTCTCCTCCTCCAGATGAAGACTCCAGTGATGCAGACTGCCAGGAGCAGCAGCAGTCCTACAACACCTCCAATAACAGGACCAGCAGGGAACTCTGAGGGAGAAACAGGAACCAAAACAAAACATTCACAGTGCATCAAGGGCATGCCAATGCATTTTTGGTATTTTCACCTATAATAATGTATGATAATCATACATCATTATTGACGATCATGTTTCTTATTTTCATACCATTAAAACACAGGACTTTCCCGTCGTGACACACAGACAGTTTGGGAATCCTGTGAGAGTTTTCTGCTGAGGAAACTTATTATTTTCCAGGATGTGCAGAGTTGTTAATATGAGTACAGCAGCTCAATTATACTGCCAAAAGCAGATGGTGTCTCTTTCTAGGTGAAATTAATGTTACTGGACATGTTGATGTGATGGTTTAATTTGGCATCACAATAATTCATACAATGACCATCTGCAGGTGAAAACCACCTTAGTGCTTCAGACCTCTGTGTGTCCATCCTGTGTCTATGTTGTACCTGTTCACTGTCTTTGTTGTATTACACCTTTTGTGTCTTTGTTATTGTAATACTAAAGCTTTGTTCTTTATGTTTTTATGTGTTTCCTCAGATCAGCAACAGTTCTAGTTTGTTCTTACTTGTTTTAATAAATCTTATTTTCACATACAAACAGTAGATTGTCTTGTGAGTAATCCCATGACAGTGTAATAAATGAAATACAAGTAAAGTAAAAATGTGGTCTAGCATTTTGCATGTTGTGTTTCTTTTTTCTGAAATTATGTTTCATGTTTAATTTGGTTAGATTTGTGACAGACCTGTGCTCCTAATCATTTGCTGGCACACCACTAGATTTGAACTGTTTTTTGTTGCATTCACTAAAGTAATTTTTAGTAGGTCATGTGCATAATGTAACAAGTAAGAAACAATATTTATTTGAATGAGCAGAACAGCAGTTTTGTTTGTTAACCCTGTACTTAACTAACATTCAGCTCCAGAAAGTCAAGATTGTTTTGAACTCATTCAAATTGTAAAATCAGAGCTCAGGCTTAACTTCTTCTAAATGTTCATGGCAAATTACATGTATAATAAAAAACATAGTAAAGTCAGTATTCCAGTCTTACCCCAGTTGGTTCTGATCACTTTTTTGTCCAGTTTGGTGACGATGTCGTTCTTTGCACCAGAGAGATGAAACACACATTCGTACCTCCTCCAGTCTTCAGGTGTGACTGATGAAAGGTTCAGGTCAACACTCATCTGGAAGGATCCATCATGGTTGGGGAGGATCTCTCCATGTTCCACGTCCTCATAAAGCTCCTCTCCATCTTTCCTCCAGAACATCATGGCTCTGTAAGGGTAGAAACCTGTAGCGTGGCAGCTGACTGGAGAGGAGGGAGTCTTCTGGAGGAGAGACACTGAGGGAAGCTCTGAAGAGATAAATGGTGAGGGGTGTGGGAGGGAGGTTAGAAACAGAAGATGCATTTAAATATTGTTGTGTCCATGAAACTACATCAGGTCATGTGATTCTACCTGTTCTCAGCAGAGAGCTCTTCCCAAGGTCCAAATATCTCTTCACTAACTCAGGGCACTGCTGGGTGAGGTAGTAGTTCCACCATTCATTTTGAGATTAGATTATTCAGTTACCTGGAGATGCAACATGGCAAAAGAGAAGCAACAACATGAAATCCTTCATCTTGCTTCAATACAGACATTAAAAAACACTGTGATGGAAGAAAGACTGTTAACAGTGTGTACAGTCAAATGAAATGACCAATAGAAATTATAAATAGCTGTGCATCATGTGTTACCAGGAGGAGTAAATTCAATATCTGACTGGCTGATCAGATTCAACAGGAAAATGCAGGAAATGTGTTTTTTTGTTTTGTTATTTACAAGAAGTTTAATAGCATGTAGTGACATGAGCAGCTGTTTAAAGTCATATAACACAATTTATTCAATGAGGCAGTTTAAAGTGTTTTATAACCCGACAGTGGGGGAGGAAGTGGTGATGGTGGAAATGCTCTAGCAGCTGTTTCTCTGTGGTGACCTCACAGCTGAGACATTTCAGAGTTATGTTGCTCTCTAGTGGTAAAATAGGGAAAAACCCCCTTCGAGTCACAAGGTTCAGTGTACTCCTTCATTAACAAATGAAAATTTGCGGTATGTGTGTGTGTGTGTGTGTGTGTGTGTGTGTGTTTGCAGTATTGTAAACTTTTTCTTTTATCTTCACACATTTTGACAACTGATATTTTTTTATAGTAAGCTCATGCTTTCCAGGTATCAGGGACAAGCTTCACTAGAGTGTTTCCCAAAACTTGGAAGAAAACCTTTAAGCCTACACATCTGAACATTTGAGGTAAACACAGGTATGATGTAACAGGAAGACTTCTTAAGCAGGTTTTCAGGAGAATTTTATTTATTAATTGAAGGTAAATATAAATACTATTAGAACAAATAAGAACAAAAATGACACTAGAGAATGTTGCAGCTGCTCTAGACAAAATGAAGTTCACCAAAAAATCACGTTTTACATTCACCAATAAATAGATGATCAATTAACAATTCATAATTAATCTTTAACTTGTAGATGATGTAAAGACAAACTTTAACTGCAGTGAACACATTTAGCCAAAAACAGATCACATGACCTTAGAGAAGACGTATACTGTCATGTAGACAAATCAATTTTTCCATTTTTGCAATATGAAATAAAGTCCATCAGTCAGTACCACAGATAAAACCCTCATTAATCCTCTAACACCAATAATCTGAGCATTAACAATAATGTTACAATGACATTAACATTTATCATCTGCATGACAAATACAGGACGTGAGGATAGCAAATGTATAAGATACAAATATAAGCTCTAAGAAATATTATTGCTTTAATATGTGAGTTTCAATGAAAAGAGGAGTATCTAAATATTCAAAAATGTATTTATGATGTGTAAAATTGTGGAAACATTTACAAGTTTATGTGTAAAAAGAGTTACAGCTGTAACTTGGACTGGAGGAGCAATGTGTGTTGGAAGACTAAGACATAAATCACACATAAGTAGTTGAACATTAAAAGTTTTAGGTTTGAGTCTTTGAATATATATGCATTGCATAGACTAAAATTTAATGTGACTGCACACACACACACACACACACACACACACATAACATTATTGTTTTTAAAAGAGGACAGCTATAAGGATACACTCACTAATGCTTGTTAAAGCTCAAAAACAGGTGCAAGTTAACCCACATTGCACATGACTAACTGATATGAATTTGATATCTGAAGACAAAAGATGCCCCACTGGAGTAACGTTGTGGCTCTTTGGTGTCTGGTAGCTGCTGCAGTGAATCATCTCCACCAAAGGTTTGAGGAAACAGCTGGACAGCAGCATCAGTTCTCTCCAGATGTTGTTACTCCTGCAGTGGAGGATTCACATCAACATTAATGCTTCTATCAGCTCTCAGATAATCTTCACAGATATCATTCTTCACTGCATCCACTGACGACCTGAAACTCATGAATCTGATCTATGAATTCACACTTTAGTTTGATGTATCCTGTGATTTTCTGACGAGTCCTGTGACGTCACATCTCAATATTCATTAAAACAAGTTTTGTTAATGAACATTTATGGTGCAAAATAGAATAAAATATTGAAGCCACAGCATCTTTATTTGAGTTCACTATTCTCCTCTAAATCTTTACTAGAAAGCTGCAAAGACAGAGCAACAAATAGAAAAGGACCTGGAATTATTAGTGGTCATATTATACAGTATTTGATTTCATATTATATGCAATATGTTTGATTTTGGTCCAGAATGTAAAACGTTCAATCAGTATTACATTAAAACCTCAGTGTCAACTGTTTCCTGTAACTATACTGGATCACTTGACTGAGAAATTCTGCCAAATCAGACAAACAGTTTTTTAACAAAGACAGACTTTCAGTATATTTATGAGAGTATTATATCAGTATACTGTAGCTAGTTTCAGGAGGAGCAACAGAGAGATTCTTCATACAGTATCTGCACAGTGTTGATGACATGATGAAATACTCACTGTGATCAGTTAAGAGCTGCATCTTTGACTGAAGATGGATCAGAGGATGACGAGTCTGAAGCTATAAAAGAAAAGCAGTTTAAATTTAAAGTGTTTAATTTAAACTATAAACTGCATTTATCTGTACATAGAGAGAGAGAGAGATAAACTGACATAATACACACAGTTTGCAGGCCTGAATCCTGAAATACAGATGAGAGATTACAATACTTCAAAATGTAAAATGTCAGAATTTATGAAAGCAAACAAAGAAAACACTAATAAATGTTTTATAGAAACACTGTATTAATTTCACTCATTTCTGCTTTTATATTGAAAGATAAGAGAGTAACTCTTTAGCTGGAGGTCACGTTACTGAACATCAGCCAGGTTACACTGTTATTTGTAGCTAAAATGGCTTGATGATGAGTAAAAGTATGTTTGTCTCTCACCAATATTTTTCCTTCTCCAGATGAAGACTCCAGTGATGCAGACTGCCAGGAGCAGCAGCAGTCCTACAACACCTCCAATAACAGGACCAGCAGGGAACTCTGAGGGAGAAACAGGAACCAGAACAAAACATTCACAGTGCATCAAGGGCATGCCAATGCATTTTTGGTATTTTCACCTATAATAATGTATGATAATCATACAACATTATTGACAATCATGTTTCTTATTGTCATCCCCTTAAAACACAGGACTTTCCCCGTCGTGACACACAGACAGTTTGGGAATCCTGTGAGAGTTTTCTACTGAGGAAACTTATTATTGTCCAGGATGTGCAGAGTTGTTAATATGAGTACAGCAGCTCAATTATACTGCCAAAAGCAGATGATGTCTCTTTTTAGGTGAAATTAATGTTACTGGACATGTTGATGTGATGGTTTAATTTGGCATCACAATAATTCATACAATGACCATCTGCAGGTGAAAACCACCTTAGTGCTTCAGACCTCTGTGTGTCCATCCTGTGTCTATGTTGTACCTGTTCCCTGTCTTTGTTGTATTACACCTTTTGTGTCTTTGTTATTCTAATACTAAAGCTTTGTTCTTTATGTTTTTCATCCTGTCATCTTTGAATTGATCACCCTGTCCTCCCTGAAAGCTCTTGCTCTCTCCTGCATGGTCACATGTTTCCTCAGATCAGCAACAGTTCTATTTTATTCTTACTTGTTTTAATAAATCTTATTTTCACATACAAACAGTAGATTGTCTTGTGAGTAATCCCATGACAGTGCAATAAATAAAATACAAGTAAAGTAAAAAATGTGGTCTAGCATTTTGCATGTTGTGTTTCTTTTTTCTGATTTTATGTTTTATGTTTAATTTGGTTAGATTTGTGACAGACCTGTGCTCCTAATCATTTGCTGGCACACCACTAGATTTGAACTGTTTTTTGTTGCATTCACTAAAGTAATTTTTAGTAGGTCATGTGCATAATGTAACAAGTAAGAAACAATATTTATTTGAATGAGCAGAACAGCAGTTTTGTTTGTTAACCCTGTACTTAACTAACATTCAGCTCCAGAAAGTCAAGATTGTTTCAAACTCATTCAAATTGTAAAATCAGAGCTCAGGTTTAACATCTTCTAAATGTTCATGGCAAATTACATGTATACATTTAATAAACATTGTAAAGTCAGTATTCAAGTCTTACCACAGTTGGTTCTGATCACTTTTTTGTCCAGTTTGGTGACGATGTCGTTCTTTGCACCAGAGAGATGAAACACACATTCGTACCTCCTCCAGTCTTCAGGTGTGACTGATGAAAGGTTCAGGTCAACACTCATCTGGAAGGATCCATCATGGTTGGGGAGGATCTCTCCGTGTTCCACGTCCTCATAAAGCTCCTCTCCATCTTTCCTCCAGAACATCATGGCTCTGTGAGGGTGGAAACCTGTAGCGTGGCAGCTGACTGGAGAGGAGGGAGTCTTCTGGAGGAGAGACACTGAGGGAAGCTCTGAAGAGATAAATGGTGAGGGGTCAGGAAGTGAGGTTAGAAACAGAAGATGCATTTAAATATTGTTGTGTCCATGAAACTACATCAGGTCATGTGATTCTACCTGTTCTCAGCAGAGAGCTCTTCCCATAGTCCAAATATCTCTTCACAAACTCAGGGCACTGCTGGGTGAGGTAGTAGTTCCACCTTTCATTGAGAGCTCTATCTCTGTCTCGCCTGTGTTTGGTGATGACAGCTTGTGGTTTTGGTGCGATCCATGTCAGTGTCTTCAGGTCAAATGCTAAGAAGTCTTCTCCATCATAACCAAACTGACCAAAACCATTAACCTCTCCTGTCTCAACATCCCATTCACAGCCATCCATCCTCTGGAAGATGTGAACACCTGAGAGGGACAGAGAGCAGAGTGAGATCCCACAGAGGGTTACAGGTGGCTGGAGCCTATGTGAGGCTGCATTTTAGAAAATGTCAAGGAACATGTGGAAGGGTCACCTCTTCATTGCAAGACCAACACACAGAAATACACAAACTGACATCAAGGGGTCAAACTTTCCAACCAAAACGTACTTGACCTGCAGTTTTTAAGTATCCAGATCAAACCAAACATGACAAGAAGGGCAACACACACACACGCACATACACACACACACACACACGCACACACACACACACACACACACACACACACACACGCACACACACACACACACACGCGCACGTACGCACGCACACGCACGCATGAACGCACACACACACACGCACGCACATGCACACACATACGCACACACACGCACTCACACACACACGCACGCATATACACACACACACGCATACACAAACAAAACAAGGCAAAGATTCAAATGTAGAACCCTTTTGCTCAGTTTTTCAGTGAATTCAGCACATAGCTACCAGGGAAGCTATATATAATATTAATATTGACGACCCATTTTGAAAGAGTCCCTCACATTACATGGCTGGTAATAGAGGGAGAGATATGAGTGAAGAATATATGCACATTTAATAAACTGTGTATGTGTTTGAACATGTAAACGTGTGTTTATAATGCAACTATATGTGTTTGCTATTTGACAAAAAACACAACATTACATTTTTACAGTATTTTTACTTACCTTCAGTTTGGTTCAGTTGCTGCTTCAAAATGTCAATGTGAGCTTTGTGGTCATATTGGGTTGACAAACACTCCTGAGTGTACCACTCCATGTGCTGTGGATCATCTTCAAACATTTTTTGTGACCAGTCCTGTTTGCCTTCTGCTGTCTTACTGATGCTGTCACAGTAACCCGCTGGAACTTCATCAACCAACCCAACAACCACAAAATCTGGGAAGTTTTTGACTCCAGAGGACGTTGTGAAGAAAAACTTCAGCGAGTGTTTCCCTGTAAGAGAAAGAAGTTTTAAGGGTTTTTAAGTTCATTTTTTTATAATCATGCATTCATCCATACCTGTGATAATAACATTTAATTACATTAAATATTTTGTCCAGCATGAAACCTCAGACACACAAAGTTAGTGATGAGCTGGTGATGAAAGTACATCTACCAACCTAAGAGCCAGATATTATACTTGGAATGATTGAGACTAAACAAAAGCTAAAAGGAGAGTGAATATTGACCTTCCATTGGCCAGGCAGCCAAAAACACAACTCAAAACACAAATGAATGCTGGATATGTTAATAGGCAATTTTTTGTTGGCATATTTGCCATAATGACTAAGACAGCTTTATTAACCTTACTGATCATCATTTTATATAAGGTTAGTAATGACTACATGTACATTCAAATGTAAATCTAATCAAAATGTTAAATCTTCATATAAATATCTGTACACTGCTATGAGATTCCTGAAAGTGGAACAACATATGGTGATCAAAGCATATGAATTACAACTATTTATCAGTGTTTTCTCTAATTTGCCTTATTTTGCTTGAATAATGAAAAATATCTTAATCTGTAGAAATTTTGTTATTTTATTATATTATTTAATTTGATTAATTACATTTAAAAAAAATCTGATCTGTGTTTAGTCAGTCTGGTGGAAAAAACAAAACAACATTGTACAAAACTGATAAAATAATTTCAGAAATGTGACTTTGGTGAATAATGTTTAATAACATCAGTATCAAAAACCTCAAACCAAGAGGGAACAAAAGCCAACTAAATCAGGCCTAGGTCAGTGATGATTACAAGATAAAGAACTCATAATTGCAAAATAGTTTTCTGATGAATTCATATTAACCAGATACTTCCTCTCAATGATGAGATAAATATCTTCAACATAATATAGCTATTAGTTATACATTTAATCCTACTATAGGAGATGCTACATTATTATGAGAACAAATTATTTGAAGAAAATATCTCTCCAGTTTTTTCTGCTCTTAATGCAATGTGCCTCCATACCAATCAATATCATTTATTGACTTGAATCAATAATTAATCAGCAGTGAACAGACATGTCAAAATCTGAGGTATGTTAAGGTCTGCAGTAAATGTACAGTTATATTTAAAAGAGATACTGCAATATGATAAAAATTTGTGAAATTGTGCTTTACTACATGATGCTGGTACATTAAGCTGCAGTTAATAGTCTAAGTGAGAATCGTTACACTTAATGAAAGACCAACATCGTCTGAAGCAGAAGGTCATACTCAAGTATCTCCTCTTGTGTCACATAGACTCCACACATGCAGTTATTAAGGTGCTGATACATTTTTTTTAGACAAATTTGGAATATCCGTAGTTTTAAAATACACTGAAACGTGGACTAGCCCATGATTTACGCCTTGGCTTATAGTTTTCACATTATTATGTTATAAGTTAATGTTGTATTCCTGTCTTGCAACACTCTTGTAATCTACAGTACAGCACTGGCCATTAGAAGGTGTAAATGTAATGAGAATATTACTTTGAAATCACAGTTACAGTCACAAAGGTCTTCTTATGAAACATTAAATTCATTGATGTCATTCACTGTGTATTTAAAACAAATCCAGATACAAAATGTAAAAACTCCTTTATTAAAGTAATACTTGAGGTATGTGCTTTGAGGTTTCAACTTAATTCTTTTTCTGTTAATAATTATATTATTATAACATATTATATCATATTAGGCCTAGATTATATTATACTGCAGTACAGAATCTATAATCTGAGTTTACAGCATGAGTAAACATTTGTTACAGTTTTATTTTTTATATTTAAATTCATTTCAATGAATGACGTTGTTCAATAAAGTCAAAGGAAATAATCCGACACACAGCCAGATGTTAACAATATACAGAACATCAGTACTGTACAGAAACTGTTATTTCTGCAAAACCCCAAATATATTCAGCTTCAGTGACACCTGAACGGCATTATTGGTTAGATTCATAGATTAATCTTTCATGTTTCAGATCTGAATTAATCTCATTAATAGCTGCATTTCATTGGACATCTCAATAGTTTATGTAATAGATATGAGAGAGAAGTAAAAGAAGAGAATACAGTACTAGTCAGAAGTTTGGACACACTTTCTCACTCAAGAGAACGGGAAGACCTCTCACAAGTTTCACTTACTAAAACCACAATAAAAACAGTGTTAAAAATGAACTAGCAGTGAATAGACATGTTTAAATCTGAGGTATGTTGATCTCTGCAGTAAATGTGCAGTTTATGAATAGGGTGCAATTATATTTTAAAATATAAATATAACTGCTGAAATAGAAGTTACATAACTATTCAAAAAAGATTATTCAGTTACCTGGAGATGCAACATGGCAAAAGAGAAGCAACAACATGAAATCCTTCATCTTGATTTGATACAGACATTAAAAAACACTGTGATGGAAGAAAGACTGTTAACAGTGTGTACAGTCAAATGAAACGACCAATAGAAATTATAAATAGCTGTGCATCATGTGTTACCAGGAGGAGTAAATTCAATATCTGACTGGCTGCTCAGATTCAACAGGAAGATGCAGGAAATGTGTTTTTTTGTTTTGTTATTTACAAGAACTTTAATAGCATGTAGTGACATGAGCAGCTGTTTAAAGTCATATAACACAATGTATAGGATGAGGCAGTTTAAAGTGTTTTATAACCCGACTGTGGGGGAGGAAGTGGTGATGGTGGAAATGCTCTTCTCTATGGTGACCTCACAGCTGAGACATTTCAGAGTTATGTTGCTCTCTAGTGGTAAAATAGGGAAAGACACACTCAGAGTCACAAGGTACAGTGTACTCCTTCATTAACAAATGAAAATTTGTGATATGTATGTGTGTGTGTGCGCGCGTGTTTTGTAGTAATGTAAACTTTTTCTTTTATCCTCACACATATTGACGACTGATAAAATTTTAAAAAAGTAAGCTCATGCTTTCCAGATATCAGGAACAAGCTTCACTAGAGTGTTTCCCAAAACTTGGTACAAAACCTTTAAGCCTACACATCTGAACTTTTGATGTAAACACAGGTATGATGTAACAGGATTCTTAAGCAGGTTTTCAGGAGAATTTTATTTATTAATTGAAGGTAAATATAAATACTATTAGAACAAATAGGAACAAAAATGACACTAAAAATGTTGCAGCTGCTCTTGACAAAATGAAGTTCACCAATAAATAGATGATGGATTAACAATTCATAATAAATCTTTAACTTGTAGATGATGTAAAGACAAACTTTAACTGAAGTGAACACATTTAGCCAAAAACAGATCACATGACCTTAGAGAAGACGTATACTGTCATGTAGACAAATCAATGTTTCCATTTTTGTGATATGAAATAAAGTGCATCAGTCAGTACCACAGATAAAACCCTCATTAATCCTCTAACATCAATAATCTGAACATTAACAATAATGTTACAATGACATTAACATTTATCATCTGCATGACAAATACAGGATGTGAAGATGACAAATGTATAAGATACAAATATAAGCTCTAAGAAGTGTTATTGCTTTAATACGTGAGTTTCAATGAAAGGAGGAGTATCTAAATATTCAAAAATGTATTTATGTTGTGTAAAATTGTGGAAACTTTTACAAGTTTATGTGTAAAAAGAGTTACAGCTGTTACTTGGACTGGAGGAGCAATGTGTGTTGGAAGACTAAGACATAAATCACACATAAGTAGTTGAACATTAAAAGTTTTAGGTTTGAGTCTTTGAATATATATGCATTGCATAGACTAACGTTTAATGTGACTGCACACACACACACACACACACACACACACACACACACACACACACACACACACACACACACACACACATAACATTACTGATTTTAAAAGAGGACAGCTATAAGGATACACTCACTAATGGTTGTTAAAGCTCAAAAACAGGTGCAAGTTAACCCACATTGCACATGACTAACTGATATGAATTTGATATCTGAAGACAAAAGATGCCCCACTGGAGTAACGTTGTGGCTCTTTGGTGTCTGGTAGCTGCTGCAGTGATTCATCTCCACCAAAGGTTTGAGGAAACAGCTGGACAGCAGCATCAGTTCTCTCCAGATGTTGTTACTCCTGCAGTGGAGGATTCACATCAACATTAATGCTTCTATCAGCTCTCAGATAATCTTCACAGATATCATTCTTCACTGCATCCACTGACGACCTGAAACTCATAAATCTGATCTATGAATTCACACTTTAGTTTGATGTATCATGTGACTCTCTGACGGGTCCTGTGATGTCACATCTCAATATTCATTAAAACAAGTTTTGTTAATGAACATTTATGGTGCAAAATAGAATAAAATATTGAAGCCACAGCATCTTTATTTGAGTTCAGTATTCTCCTCTAAATGTTTACTAGAAAGCTGCAAAGACAGAGTAACAAATAGAAAAGGACCTGGAATTATTAGTGGTCATAATATACAGTAAATATATGTTTGATTTTAGTCCAAATTAATATTAATCAGTATTACAATAAAACCTCAGTGTCAGCTGTTTCCTGTAACTATACTGGATCACTTGACTGAGAAATTCTGTCAAATCAGACAAACAGTTTTTTAACAAAGACAGACTATAATTATATTTATGAGAGTATTATATCAGTATACTGTAGCTAGTTTCAGGAGGAGCAACAGAGAGATTCTTCATACAGTATCTGCACAGTGTTGATGACATGATGAAATACTCACTGTGATCAGTTAAGAGCTGCATCTTTATCTCAGAAATTTCAAAGGATGATGAGTCTGAAGCTATAAAAGAAAAACAAGATGTCAGTAATTCAATTCAAACTATTTACTGCATTTATTTGTACAGAGAGAGAGAAATGAAATGACAGATTACTCACAGTTTGCAGGACTGAATCCTGAAATACAGATGAGAGATTACAATATTTCAAAATGTAAAATGTCAGAATTTATGAAAGCAAACAAAGAAAACACTAATAAATATTTTATAGAAACACTGTATTAATTTCACTGATTTCTGCTTTTCAAGCTACTGAACATCAGCCAGGTTACACTGTTATTTGTTGTTAAAATGACTTGATGATGAGTAAAAGTATGGTTGTCTCTCACCATTATCTCTCCTTCTCCAGATAAAGACTCCAGTGATGCAGACTGCCAGGAGCAGCAGCAGTCCTACAACACCTCCAATAACAGGACCAGCAGGGAACTCTGAGGGAGAAACTGGAACCAGAATAAAACATTCACAGTGCATAAAGGGCATGCCAATGCACTTCTGGTATTTTCACCTATAATAATGTATGATAATCATACATCATTATTGAAGATCACGTTTCTTATTTTCATCCCATTAAAACACAGGACTTTCCCGTCATGACACACAGACAGTTTGGGAATCCTGTGAGAGTTTTCTACTGAGGAAACTTATTATTGTCCAGGATGTGCAGAGTTGTAAATATGAGTACAGCAGCTCAATTATACTGTCAAAAGCAGATGATGTCTCTTTTTAGGTGAAATTAATGTTACTGGACATGTTGATGTGATGGTTTAATTTGGCATCACAATAATTCATACAATGACCATCTGCAGGTGAAAACCACCTTAGTGCTTCAGACCTCTGTGTGTCCATCCTGTGTCTATGCTGTACCTGTTCCCTGTCTTTGTTGTATTACACCTTTTGTGTCTTTGTTATTGTAATACTAAAGCTTTGTTCTTTATGTTTTTCATCCTGTCATCTTTGAGTTGATCACCCTGTCCTCCCTGAAAGCTCTTGCTCTCTCCTGCATGGTCACATGTTTCCTCAGATCAGCAACAGTTCTAGTTTGTTCTTACTTGTTTTAATAAATCTTATTTCCACATACAAACAGTAGATTGTCTTGTGAGTAATCCCTTGACAGTGTAATAAATAAAATACAAGTAAAGTAAAAATGTGGTCTAGCATTTTGCATGTTGTGTTTCTTTTTTCTGAAATTATGTTTTATGTTTAATTTGGTTAGATTTGTGACAGACCTGTGCTCCTAATCATTTGCTGGCACATCACTAGATTTGAACTGTTTTTTGTTGCATTCACTAAAGTAATTTTTAGTAGGTCATGTGCATAATGTAACAAGTAAGAAACAATATTTATTTGAATGAGCAGAACAGCAGTTTTGTTTGTTAACCCTGTAATTAACTAACCTTCAGCTCCAGAAAGTCAAGATTTTTTGAAACTCACTCAAATTGTAAAATCAGAGCTCAGGCTTAACATCTTCTAAGTGTTCATGGCAAATTACATGTATACATTAAATAAGCATTGTAAAGTCAGTATTCCAGTCTTACCCCAGTTGGTTCTGATCACTGCTTTGTCCAGTTTGGTGACGATGTCGTTCTTCGCACCAGAGAGATGAAACACACATTCGTACCTCCTCCAGTCTTCAGGTGTGACTGATGAAAGGTTCAGGTCAACACTCATCTGGAAGGATCCATCATGGTTGGGGAGGATCTCTCCGTGTTCCACATCCTCATGAAGCTCCTCTCCATCTTTCCTCCAGAATATCATGGCTCTGTGAGGGTAGAAACCTGTAGCGTGGCAGCTGACTGGAGAGGAGGGAGTCTTCTGGAGGAGAAACACTGAGGGGAGCTCTGAAGAGATAAATGGTGAGGGTTAAGGGAGGGAGGTTAGAAACAGAAGAGGCATTCAAATATTGTTGTGTCCATGAAACTACATCAGGTCATGTGATTCTACCTGTTCTCAGCAGAGAGCTCTTCCCATAGTGCAAATATCTCTTCACTAACTCAGGGCACTGCTGGGTGAGGTAGTAGTTCCACCTTTCATTGTTGGGTCTATCTCTGTCCCACTTGTGTTTGGTGATGACAGCTTGTGGTTTTGGAGCGATCCATGTCAGTGTCTTCAGGTCAAATGCTATGAAGTCTTCTCCATCATAACCAAACTGAGTAAAACCATTAACCTCTCCAGTCTCATCATCCCATTCACAGCTGCTCATCCTCTGGAAGATGTGGACACCTGAGAGAGAGACAGAGTGCAGAGTGAGATCCCACAGAGGGTTACAGGTGGCTGGAGCCTATGTGAGGCTGCAGTTTAGAAAATGTCAAGGAACATGTGGAAGAGTCACCTCTTCATTGCAAGACCAACACACAGAAATACACAAACTGACATCAAGGGGTCAAACTTTCCAACCAAAACGTACTTGACCTGCAGTTTTTAAGCATCCAGATCAAACCAAACATGACAAGAAGGGCAACACACACACACACACAGACACACACACACACTCACACATGCACGCACGCACGCACACGCACACACACGCACACGCACACCAAGATTCAAATGTAGAACCCTTTCGCTCAGTTTTTCAGTGAATTCAGCACATAGCTACCAGGGAAGGTATATATAATAGTAATATTGATGACCCATTTTGAAAGAGTCCCTCACATTACATGGCTGGTAATAGAGGGAGAGATATGAGTGAAGAATATATGCACATTTAGTAAACTGTGTATGTGTTTGAACATGTAAACATGTATGTTTATAATGCAACTATATCTGTTTGCTATTTGACAAAAAACACAACTTTACATTTTTACAGTATTTTTACTTACCTTCAGTTTGGTTCAGTTGCTGCTTCAAAATGTCAATGTGAGCTTTGTATTCATATTGGTTTAATAAACACTCCTGAGTGTACCAGTCCAAGTGCTGTGGATCATCTTCTACCAGTTTTTTTGACCAGTCCTGTTTGACTTCTGCTGTCTTACTGATGCTGTCACAGTAACCTGCTGGAACTTCATCAACCATCCCAACAACCACAAAATCTGGGAAGTTTTTGACTCCAGAGGATGTTGTGAAGAAAAACTTCAGCGAGTGTTTCACTGTAAGAGAAAGAAGTTTTACGGGTTTTTAAGTTCATTTTTTATAATCATGCATTTATCTATACTTGTAATAATAACATTTAATTACATTAAATATTTTGTCCAGCATGAAACCTCAGACACACAAAGTTAGTGATGAGCTGGTGATGAAAGTAGAACATCTACCAACCTAAGAGCCAGATATTATACTTGGAATGATTGAGACTAAACAAAAGCTAAAAGGAGAGTGAATATTGACCTTCCATTGGCCAGACAGCCAAAAACCCAACTCAAAACATAAATGAATGCTGGATATGTTAATAGGCCATGTTTTGTTGACACATTTACCATAATGACTAAGACAGCTTTATTAAACTTACTGATCATCATTTTATATAAGGTTAGTAATGACTACATATACATTCAAGTGTAAATCTAATCAAAATGTAAATCTTCATATAAATATCTGTACACTGATATGAGATTCCTGAAAGTGGAACAACATATGGTGAGCAAAGCATATGAATTACAACTATTTATCAGTGTTTTCTCTAATTTGCCTTATTTTGCTTGAATAATGAAAAATATCTTAATCTGTAGAAATTTTGTTATTTTATTATATTATTTAATTTGATTAATTACACTTAAAAAAAATCTGATCTGTGTTTAGTTAGTCTGGTGGAAAAAACAAAACAACATTGTACAAAACTGATAAAATAATTTCAGAAATGTGACTTTGGTGAATAATGTTCAATAACATCCGTATCAAAAACCTCAAACCAAGAGAGAACAAAAGCAAACTAAATCAGGCCTAGGTCAGTGATGATTACAAGATAAAGAACTCATAATTGCAAAATAGTTTTCTGATGAATTCATATTAACCAGATACTTCCTCTCAATGATGAGATAAATATCTTCAACATAATATAGCTATTAGTTATACATTTAATCCTACTATAGGAGATGCTACAATATTATGAGAACAAATTATTTGAAGAAAATATCTCTCCAGTTTTTTTCTGCTCTTAATGCAATGTGCCTCCATACCAATCAATATAATTTATTGACTTGAATCAATAGTTAATCAGCAGTGAACAGACATGTCAAAATCTGAGGTATGTTAAGCTCTGCAGTAAATGTACAGTTATATTTAAAAGAGATACTGCAATATGATAAAAAATTGTGAAATTGTGCTTTACTACATGATGCTGGAACATTAAGCTGCAGTTAATAGTCTAAGTGAGAATCATTACACTTAATGAAAGACCAACATCATGTGAAGCAGAAGGTCATACTCAAGTATCTCCTCTTGTGTCACATAGACTCCACACATGCAGTTATTAAGGTGTTAATACATTTTTTTAGACAGATTTGGAATATCTGTAGTTTTAAAATACACTGAAACGTGAACTAGCCCATGATTTACGCCTTGGCTTATAGTTTTCACATTATTATGTTATAAGTTAATGTTGTATTCCTGTCTTGCAACACTCTTGTAATCTACAGTACAGCACTGGCCATTAGAAGGTGTAAATGTAATGAGAATATTACTTTGAAATCACAGTTACAGTCACAAAGGTCTTCTTATGAAACATTAAATTCATTGGTGTCATTCACTGTGTATTTAAAAAAAATCCAGATACAAAATGTAAAAACTCCTTTATTAAAGTAATACTTGAGGTATGTGCTTTGAGGTTTCAACTTAATTCTTGTTCTGTGAATAATTATATTATTATAACATATTATATCATATTAGGCCTAGATTATATTATACTGCAGTACAGAATCTATAATCTGAGTTTACAGCATGAGTAAACATTTGTTACAGTTTTATTTTTTATATGTAAATTAATTTCAATGAATGACACTGTTCAATAAAGTCAAAGGAAATAATCCGACACACAGCCAGATGTTAACAACATACAGAACATCAGTACTGTACAGAAACTGTTATTTCTGCAAAACCCCAAATATATTCAGCTTCAGTGACACCTGAACGGCATTATTGGTTAGATTCATAGATTAATCTAACACGTTTCAGACCTGAATTAATCTCATTAATAGCGGTATTTCATTGGACATCTCAATAGTTTATGTAACAGATATGAAAGAGAAGTAAAAGTAGAGAATACAGTACTAGTCAGAAGTTTGGACACACTTTCTCATTCAAGAGAACGAGAAGACCTCTCACAAGTTTAACTTGTTAAAAGCACAAAAAATTAACTAGCAGTGAATAGACATGTTTAAATCTGAAGTATGTTGATCTCTGCAGTAAATGTGCAGTTTATGAATATGATGCACATAAATGCTGAAATAGAAGTTAAACAACTGTTTAAAAAGATTATTCAGTTACCTGGAGATGCAACATGGCAAAAGAGAAGCAACAACATGAAATCCTTCATCTTGTTTTGATACAGACATTAAAAAACACTGTGATGGAAGAAAGACTGTTAACAGTGTGAACAGTCAAATGAAATGACCAATAGAAATTATAAATAGCTGTGCATCATGTGTTACCAGGAGGAGTAGATTCAATATCTGACTGGCTGATCAGATTCAACAGGAAAATGCAGGAAATGTGTTTTTTTTTTTTGTTATTTACAAGAAGTTTAATAACATGTAGTGAAATGAGCAGCTGTTTAAAGTCATATAAGACAATTTATTCAATAAGGCAGTTTAAAGTGTTTTATAACCCGACTGTGGGGGAGGAAGTGGTGATGGTGGAAATGCTCTAGCAGCTGTTTCTCTGCGGTGACCTCACAGCTGAGACATTTCAGAGTTATGTTGCTCTCTAGTGGTAAAATAGGGAAATACACACTCAGAGTCACAAGGTTCAGTGTACTCCTTCATTAACAAATGAAAATTTGTGGTATGTGTGCGTGTGTGTGTGTGTGTGTATGTTTGTAGTGATAGTGTAAGCTGTTTCTTTTATCCTCATACATTTTGACAACTGATAAAATTTTAAAAAGTAAGCTGATGCTTTTGTTAACCTTTCCTGCTTCAGCGTCCAGACCGTGGTCGGGGAGCACAGGGGAGACTTTGTTTACTACTCCAGGGCCGAAGTCACCGCTAACTTCGGGGTTAACTCCCTCCACTTTATCAACAGGTAGCAAGCAAGAAACAGGAACTCAGCTTTAATCTTGAGGAGTTGCAGCATTTATTCTCTGTCAGAACAGCTCCAACTGTACATACACTGTACTATTACTGTCACAGCTAATTGCTAACTTAACTCTCTCTCTCAGCTCCGGTCGCCGCTAACACAGTCACAACCGCTCGCTCTCTTGCTCTCGCTCGACCACACACACGCCTCAGGCCCCCCCCCCCCCCCCCCCCCCCCCCCCCCCCCCCCCCATCAATGAATTGATTAACAATTCATAAATTGTTAATCAATTCACTAATCATTATTATCTCGTAGATGATGTAAAGACAAACTTTAACTGCAGTGAACACATTTAGCCAAAAACAGATCACATGACCTTAGAGAAGACGTATACTGTCACGTAGACAAATCAATTTTTCCATTTTAGCAATATGAAATAAAGTGCATCTATCAGTACCACAGATAAAACCCTCATTAATCCTTTAACATCAATAATCTGAGCATTAACAATAATGTTACAATGACATTAACATTTATCATCCGCATGACAAATACAGGACGTGAAGATGACAAATGTATAAGATACAAATATAAGCTCTAAGAAGTGTTATTGCTTTAATATGTGAGTTTCAATGAAAGGAGGAGTATCTAAATATTCAAAAATGTATTTATATTGTGTAAAACTGTGGAAATATTTACAAGTTTATGTTTAAAAAGAGTTACAGCTGTTACTTGCTGTGGAGGATCAATGTGTGTTGGAAGACTAAGACATAACTCAGATATTTATACTTTGGTTAAAGTGAGAGAAGTTGAGATGCAGTGTTCAAACTGTAATCACAATGAAACAAATAGAGAAACAAAAGCTGTGTTTATTCAATCGTGGCCTAGTGTAGAATCTTCATAAGTGTTTCTAAAATGCAACTGTCAAACTAATTATTAGTGAAAGCATGAGTAGTTGAACATTTAAAGTTTTAGGTTTGACTCCAGCGTTAGAAGCAGAGGTTAAAGTGCTGCATGTCTCCCATCATCATCAAAGACAGTACATCACATGACTAACTGACATGAATTTGATATCTGAAGACAAAAGATGCCCCACTGGAGTAACGTTGTGGCTCTTTGGTGTCTGGTAGCTGCTGCAGTGATTCATCTCCACCAAAGGTTTGAGGAAACAGCTGGACAGCAGCATCAGTTCTCTCCAGATGTTGTTACTCCTGCAGTGGAGGATTCACATCAACATTAATGCTTCTATCAGCTCTCAGATAATCTTCACAGATATCATTCTTCACTGCATCCACTGACGACCTGAAACTCATAAATCTGATCTATGAATTCACACTTTAGTTTGATGCATCCTGTGACTTTCTGACGGGTCCTGTGATGTCACATCTCAATATTCATTAAAACAAGTTTTGTTAATGAACATTTATGGTGCAAAATAGAATAAAAGCATCTTTATTTGAGTTCACTATTCTCCTCTAAATCTTTACTGGAAAGCTGCAAAGACAGAGTAACAAATAGAAAAGGACCTGAAATTATTAGTGGTCATATTATACAGTAAATATATGTTTGATTTTAGTCCAAAATATAAAAATTTTAATCAGTATTACATTAAAACCTCAGTGTCAACTGTTTCCTGTAACTATACTGGATCACTTGACTGAGAAATTCTGCCAAATCAGACAAACAGTTTTTTAACAAAGACAGACTTTCAGTATATTTATGAGAGTATTATATCAGTATACTGTAGCTAGTTTCAGGAGGAGCAACAGAGAATCTTCATACAGTATCTGCACAGTGTTGATGACATGATGAAATACTCACTGTGATCAGTTAAGAGCTGCATCTTTGACTGAAGATGGATCAGACGATGACGAGTCTGAAGCTATAAAAGAAAAACAAAGTGTCAGTAATTCAATTCAAACTTTTAAATGCATTTATTTGTACAGAGAGAGAGATAAACTGACATAATACTCACAGTTTGCAGGCCTGAATCCTGAAATACAGATGAGAGATTACAATACTTCAGAATGTAAAATGTCAGAATTTATGAAAGCAAACAAAGAAAACACTAATAAATGTTTTATAGAAACATTGTATTAATTCCACTGATTTCTTCTTTTATTTTGAAAGGTAAGATAGTAACTCTTTAGCTGGAGGTCACGTTACTGAACATCAGCCAGGTTACACTGTTATTTGTTGTTAAAATGACTTGATGATGAGTAAAAGTATGTTTGTCTCTCACCATTATTTTTCCTCCTCCAGATGAAGACTCCAGTGATGCAGACTGCCAGGAGCAGCAGCAGTCCTACAACACCTCCAATAACAGGACCAGTAGGGAACTCTGAGGGAGAAACTGGAACCAAAACAAAACATTCACAGTGCATCAAGGGCATGCCAATGCATTTTTGGTATTTTCACCCATAATTACCTAAACTGATGTATAATAATCATACATCATTATTGATAATCACATTTGTTGCTTTCATACCATTAAAACACAGAACTTTCTCGCTTTTTTCCTGTGACAGTTTTTTTGATGAGTAAACTTATTATTGTCCAGGATGTGCAGAGTTGTAAATATGAGTACAGCAGCTCTGTTATACTGTCAAAAGCAGATGATGTCTCTTTTTAAGCGAAATTCACTGGAAATGTTGATCCGACGGTCACCATGTTTTATTTTGCATATAATGTAGTATCACAATAATCCATACAATTACCATCTTTAGTTGTGTTTTAAATACAAAGCAGGAATAAAGGTGTTTGTGTAATTTTAGTGAGATGTATTTGGGTGAGCCCTCACCAAAGAAAATTACAGTAACATTAAAGAACATAGGTTCGCTGTGCTGTCGACCTTTTCCTGAGCACTTAGACAGTGGACTCCGCAAAACTCTCTCATTCTTGGCACCCAGATTGCAGTGCGCTGCTGGATTGGCAACAGCACATCCTCAACTGCACCCTTCCTCCTGTGAGGCACATGGCAACTCACCCAGACACCAGACTGGTGCAGGTGAGGATATAACTTCAAGTAAATGTCAGTTTGCTGGTGCAGATACGCTCCTAACGGTGTCCTAACACCAAAACAGAGGCCTTTGTCTGGACCACTGAACTGCATTTTATAGCATCAGAAGTTTAATAGCATGTAGTAAAATGAGCAGCTGCTTAAAGTCAGAAATAAAATTGATCTAAAATCAGTAAACATGCTCAAAGAAAATACTTAAAAGACCAGTAGGCAAAGCAAGGTAAGGCAAGAGTGTATGTGGCACAATTCATACTATGAGGCAGTTTCAAAGTGCTTTATTGAGAAGGAATTTTATACAAAAAATTTGTTAGAATTCAAATTAAAAGGGAATTAAAATATTTTCTCCGTCTGTGTGAACTTTTTAATTTGAGTCTCTGTTACCTTTTTCTGCCTGCTTTCAGTAAAGCTCTTTGTCTGTGCTTGTCTGCTGCTAAAGTCCAAAACACACCGAATCTGACACTTCAGACATGATGCAATTCCTCACCTGAGGAGCTAATATGGTCCAGCTGCAGATTGAGAATTATTATTATTTTTCACACAGATGCACAAACAACCAGTGATTTCTGTTAAAGGGCCTCATCCTACATGTTGTAACCCTACAAGAAAACCCAAAGTTTTTGTTTTATTTTTGTCTTCATTTCAGTCTCTCACCTTCCAACAGTAACAAACAACCTGCTAAACTCTCTTCTGTTTTTAATTTACTTTTTCCGTCCTCTTCATAGATTAGACTTATCTGACAGGTCACCTAGAAAGTGTGTCCAGATGTCATCCTTCCTCCTGTTGTTGGTCCCTTATTGACCCCCCCTATACATAGTAGCGCTCTAAAGCTGAAATTATCAGATGATTAATTGATAAGTTGATTGACAGATAAATATTGGACTCAACATCTTTGGGTTTTTGACTGTTGATCAGACAAAACAAGTAATCTGAATATGTTAACTTGGGCATCAAAGAATAATGATTGACATTTTTCACTATTTTCTGAAATTTAATTGTCAGACGGTCTCTATCTGGTCTTGAAGAGTCCCACTTATTACATAATTTGAAGCATCCCTCCTCAAGACCAGGACCACAAGATGGAGGACCTGTCAAAGAAACATCGGTCAGACGGTGACATTGTGTCCCTGACCAAAAGTGTTTCTGATTGGACAGCAAAACCAGCAACATGCACATCTGAAATCCTGCCAATCAAATCACATTGCTTTGTAGTGGACATGTGCACATATTAGGAATAAAGATATGCATGTGTAAGTGTCAATTTCTCCTTAATATTAGGTCTAGTTCAATTTTAGTTGTAAAACTTGTGAGTAGATGTCAAAGTGCTTTATTGATAAAAAAACAACCTGTGAATGACTCCTTACATGTGAAAAAGGGCTTAAGAATTCAAACTAAAAGTTATACCTGTTCCTGCCTGCTAAAGTTCTTTGTCTGTGCTTGTCTGCTGCTAAAGTTCAAAACACACCGAATCTGACACTTCAGACATGATGCAATTCCTCCCCTGAAGAGCTAATAATGTGTCCACCTGCAGATTGTCAGGTAATTGTTATATTTTATATTATCTTCATAATCTGTGGGGCTGGAGATTATCGGGTCTGGGTTTTTCTACCTCAGTGAGTTTCTCCTTTTATGCTGTGAAAGCTACACAGCTAATACACGCAATACAGTAGACATGGTTGAGTTACAGTGATCATGATGTGATACAGATGCACAAGCAACCAGACTAGTTTCTGTTGAAAGGCCTCACCCTACTGCATTAGTATTGTTTTGTGTATTTATGTTGTTACATTTGCTATGATGTAACCCCACAAAAACAAACAAAAGATTTTGTTCATTGTACTTCTTTATCTTTTTATTTGTGTCATCTCAGTCACCCATCTTTCCTTGGCAACAAGCAACCTGCTAAACGTGTTTCTATTTTTTATTTATTCTCACTTTCTTCCTCATAAATTAGATTTCTGTGTGATAGGTCACGTACAGATCTCTCTGGATTGCTGACATGCCAAAATGAACAGAAATAGCATAAGTTTAAATTTCAGAGTAATTAAAATGAGAAATTTGAAAGTGTGTCCAGATGTCATCCTTCCTCCAGAGTTTTAATGAATGAAGTTTAAAATCTTCTACATTCAATTAATGTTAGATAATGTGGAATAATGTTACATAATAGTGCTTACCATTAATAATGTACTTTCAGGGCTCTACCCTCTAGCCCAGTGGTTCTCAACCTAGGGGTCAGGTGCCTCCAAAGGGTCACAAGATAAATCTGAGGGGTTGGGAGATAATTAATGGAAGAGGAAAGATGAAAAAACAAAGTTCTGATGCACAATTTTGTATTGATTTTTTGATCCTTTCTATAATGTTTGTTTTTATGAGTTGTTGTACCTCTTTGTGTCTCATTTAAATGAATTTGAATGAAACCATCTAGAAGGGAAATCACTGTGCTGACAACTAATACATTTCTTTTTGAAATTTTGAAAGAGTCACAAGCCAAAAAGGCTGGGACTGCTGTAGACTACTGACCATGAGTAATTATTATTATTTCATCTGCACAACAGACTTTTTATTATTATTCAGTATTTCTATTCAACATCTACTTGTGTATAGAAAAGAATTACCTCATCTTTAAATTCATGCAGTTATTACCCATATTTATGTAAGATAAATGTATTTACAAATACATTATATGGGTGTTCTGAGTTCTGAATCACATACACACAAAATTATCCACATACCCAACTTATACAAAATACATTTCTTACATTTTATATAATCATGTTTAAACAATATTAAATATTAACTACTGTTTTTGTACCTACATCATTTTATAAAATATGTTTCAAATATTTCATTTGAGTAAACAGGTTATTTGTCCTTCTGATGGAAATGTTTCTGAAAGCATTTATGCCTCATCCAGCATTTTTCTTCTCTCAGTAACTTCACTCATCTTCAGCTACAGAGTTTTCTATTCAGCTATAATATGACAGCAATTTTACAGGAGAATTAAGAAACAAAAACAGAAGGTTCTTGTTTAACTAGAGGTGTAAATAGTCACAAAGCATTTACTGTTTTGTCGTCTGTGTAGCAAATCACTGTATGCAGGATGGTGTGTTTATTTCATTCAGGCTTCAGGATTCAGTTTCATGGAGACTTCAGAGCTGTTGTCAGGAGCTGTGAGGTCAGAAACACACTGTTAGTCCACTTATCCTATACTGAACTGCTACTATCTTTTATGTATTGTAGGTACGTATACTCTGTTAAGATGTGTATGGGCAGTAATTCTGATGCCTGGAACTATAAACTATGTTTGGACACTGCCAAAATAAATTATTAATTATTATTTAGCAGTAAGACCAGGCTGCCAAGCTAAACACCAGCATTTCAAAGAAAAAACTCTTCAAATTGTAAATGCGCTTTGATAGTTGTCATTTTATCCATCTGTCTGAGGTATCTCTGCCAAATATAAGAAAACGTACTAGATTCAGATCAGCTAACTGTTGTGTTTCTAAGTTGCTCCTGGCAGTGTCCTGAGGATAAAATTAAGCTTTTTTTAATCAACTTTTGTTAGATCAGATAAAACAGAATAAATGTTCTACTCACGACATGGAGAGTAGTTGGCTGAAAAAGAAAGAAAAGACAAATAATCAATATTATTTGTTACCATTTTCCCCCAATTGAATCTAATCCCCTCTGATAATAAATAATCCCTTTTACCTTTTTTCTCTCATATTTTGGTTACATGACTGTGGTTTGGAGCCTTACACTATTTACTCTTGGCTGCTTCACATTTCGGTGTATTAACTGAATCTTTTGTAATCTGCATAAAAACATCAACTCAAAGTCTAAAGTCAAAGCACCTAAAACATTAAATGATACTGTAAAATATTTCAGTTTAAGTCTCTCACTTTTCTTCTTTATGTAAACTGTGACTCCAAAAGCAGCAATGATGAAAACAGCCACCGCAGTGATGATGGGGATGGTCAGGTCAAGCGGCTTCTCTGCTGAATAAAAAAAACGACAAAAAGTCACAACCTGTACCAGTGAAGCAAGTCAGAACATAAGTACATCCATCCACCTGTTTATTCAGTTTATTAAGACTGATGAGCAGATCAGTTCCTGTCGATGAAAATGTCTGTGCATGTCTCTGAGTAACATCTGATTCCTGTCTTACCCCAGTTGGTTCTGATCACTGCTTTGTCCAGTTTTGTGATGATGTCATCGTTGACACCAGAGAGCCGAAACACACATTCGTACCTCCTCCAGTCTTCAGGTGTGACTGATGAAAGGTTCAGGTCAACACTCATCTGGAAGGATCCATCATGGTTGGGGAGGATCTCTCCGTGTTCCACGTCCTCATGAAGCTCCTCTCCATCTTTCCTCCAGAACATCTCGGCTCTGAGAGGGTAGAAACCTGTAGCGTGGCAGCTGACTGGAGAGGAGGGAGTCTTCTGGAGGAGAAACACTGAGGGAAGCTCTGGAGAGAGAGAGAGTCGAACCATATATTTAGTGAAATACAATACTTAGTCTTTCAAAAAATGATTATAGTTGTTATTATAATAATTATTAAAAGTTATTACAAATAATCATTGTCCCGATGTCTAAAGGATAAGCCTGGCAATTTTCTATATTTTTCTTATTGTCAACAAATCTCATGTGCAGAGCCAAACCAAAAATTAACTAATCCTACTAACAAGTATTGTCTGTATCCAAAGCCTGACATATCTTATTCCTCTGTGCTGTGGACCTCTGTTTTTGTCCAAAAACTATTAAAACACATCAGTGAGTCTCATCGCTGCACTGGGTGACATGTTCCTTCCTTACGAAGTGTTTGGGTACTATAGTTTGTTTAGAAACAGCTCCAATGACTGATAACAGCAATCATGTTTTCAGTCTAAGGAGAACCGTTCCTTGTAATGTGCCACTGAGCGTGTGCATGTGTGTACATTGTATAGAGAAGTGAGATAAAGAGAGAATAAAACATTCCATGTTGCTTCATATTCACTACACAACAAAAACAGAAGAGGCATGAAAATTGTCCATGAAACAACATTGAATATGAATCTACCTGTTCTCTGCTGAGAGCTTTTCCAAAAGTTCAGATACTTCTTGAGTTTCTCAGGGCAATGCTCTGTGACAAAGTTTTTCCAGTACTTATTTCTAGATTCATCTTTGTCCCACTCGTGTTTAGTGGTGACTGCTTGTGGTTTTGGAGCAATCCATGTCAGAGTCTTCAGGTCCAAAGATATGAAGTGTTCTCCATTATAACCGTACTGTTGATAACCATTAATCTCTCCAGTCTCATCATCCCATTCACATCCAGCCATCTGCTGGACAACATGGACACCTGAGAGAGAGACACTAAATCATAGTGAACGCCCAGCAAGTCAACTATTAGTTGTTGAAACAAATATTGATTTACAACAATTTAACACATTTGCATGTCTGTTACAAGTTATTATATGTCAATATCCCCTCCAGTCAAAAATGTGTTGTCCTTTTTGTTCCTTCAGTTGGATGTTTGAGCTTCACTGTGCAGAATGATGTCTGTGCAGACATTAAATCTGAGTTTAAGCTGTGTACTTACGAGCATGATTTCTGACATCACAACTACTTTGGAGCTAAACATGGTTCAATATGCAACTTACACAAGTGGATATGTCTTATGTCCAGCAGGTAATCAATGACAAATATTTGCATAACTGATTTTTTGGCCACTTGTTTTAAGTAGTGAACACACTATTGACATATCATCATCTTTAAAATTGATATGTCGAATTTGTTAGCATTTGTTGCTTATTTCCACATCCAGCAGTTACAGAGCTACATTATCATTCATTTGGAGTCGTGTTTCTGTCCACCTGGTGAATGTAAGTCCAATATTCACTCTCTCTTAGCTCTGTTTTTGCTCTCTACCAACTACCAGGGAAATATCTGGCTTTTTAGCTGCTAAATGCTCCACTATGTTTACCAGCTAGTCTACAGCTAACTGTGTCTGTCTGTTGTTTGGTACTGAGCAGGTAGTGTACAGTGGCTTTTTAGAGCTTTTGCTCTGAAAACAGCTGCCTGCTGCAGCCAAAAATAATGTTATGAGAGTGCTGAGAGTGAGCCAAAACAATAAAGTTTTAGCCAGACAGCTAAACAATGAGCTGAAACTCTCTATAAAGTTCCATAAAGCCAAGGGGAGTTTCAGGGTCGCTGATAATTCTCTGTAGGTTTATCACTACCAGCTACGGCTCTGCCATTACACACAGACATTTGATACAATGTTATTTTAAAAAAAAATATTGATTATAGGCACTTTAACTAATTGATTCAACGTTTTTGTGGAAAAGCCATAGCAGACAAATTATTATTCAAAGTATAGTATTGCAACTTTACACCTCATGTCTGAGGGGCAAAGTTGCATCTAAATTACTCACACACATTAAGTGCTTTGACCCTTCACTGATGTTACTCTCTTTGCCTCTGTTGTTGCAGTTTGGCAGCATCCAGTCTGTCTCATTAATATGTGTGTTGAGTCCTGCTGTGTTCTTCAGTCAGGTGTGTAGATGAAGAGTAAACCTACATATCTACATCTGTTTGGTTGACAACATCTGATTGGTTTGACAGTAAAACAGGTAAAACATTTTAGCTGTGGTCTACCTCCAGTTCGGTTGAGGCGATGCTTGAAAGTGTCAGTTTCTTCTTTGAAGACTTGGTGGTAATCCATACAGTTGAGTCTGTTTCTTTCCCAGCGTTGAGGATCTTCCCCGATTAATTTACTCATCCAGTCCTGTTTAAGTTCTGTTGTCTTGATGTTGCTGTCATAGTAAGCCACCTCAACTTCATTAAACACTGCAACAGCCTCAAAGTCTGGAACGTTTGAGACTCCAGATGATGCAGTGAGGTAAAACTTCAAGGAGTGTTTCACTGTAGGACAAAGAGTTCAAGTTTTTAAACTCCATTTACTTTCTATATGGTTTCATTGTATGACTGGCTGTAAATTCCCTTATTTTATTTTATTTCAGTTCAGTCACTATAAGTAGAGAAGTCAGTGCATCTTACAATATATCAGCATTAGCTTATCCTGTGTCAAAATGTTTAGATTTAGATGTAGGCTATTTTAAAATTGAGGTGAATGCACTATGAATATTATATTATTATATATTATAACATATATATATATATATATATATATATATATATATATATATATATATATATATATATATATATATATTAGGGATGTGCAGAAGGCCCAGTATTTGTATCTGTATTTGTTGAGGCAGCAAAATTATTTGTATTTCTATTTGTATTTGAATGAAAGTGGAAAAAATCCTGTTTTTGTTTTTATTACGCTTTTAATTTTAGAAAATTAAAGTGTTACAGTAAGTGTTCATAAATAAACTACCTTATGAAGGAGATCCCCACACTGGGTCTTGAACTGGAGTCTCCCAGATCATAGACGACTGTGCTGACTACTGAGCTAAAACTTTACTCATCACCTCATTGCAGACAGACCTCTAACTAACAAATATTTGTATGAAACAAATATTTGTAAAAAAAAAACCCATTATTTGTGCTTTGCTGAATAATGTATTTGTACCCCTAATATATATATATATATATATATATACACAAACACACACACACACACATATATACATATATATATATATACACACATATATATAACTCCCTTAAAACTCCATGCATACCATATTATTGTGTAATTAAAGATATACACATATATAATATTATATTACTGTTTTTCATCCATGACAATTCTTCCATAGCTGTGCACTTGAGAGAGGTAAGTTTGCCCGTTGTAAGATACTACAGTGTTGGACCAACATGCCTGCTACGAGCTAATTTTCAAAAGTATAGACCCATTTCTCAACTTGTTTTTATTCAAATTCATACAATTAAGTCGAAGACATAAACATAATAAATCCCTGGGCTGAAGCTTGGCTGCCAAACTCACATGCATAAAAAATATTTGTCACAGCAAAGGGCAAAAGCATTTAATTTTTATGAACTTTATCCATATATGTATATACTGATTCATACGAGGAAGTTACACCATAAGTTATGGGAAATTAAAGTCCAAATCCCCAATCGTTACTCTCTTGTTCCTCACTGTCTTGTTATGACATCTTGTCTATATTTAACTACCAGTAACAACCGATAAGTATTTTATATGCACGGATTCATACGAGGAAGTTACACCAGAAGATCCGAAATTAAATGACGGAAAGTTATACAAAGTTAAACGCAGGCTGTATTATAAAGTGTTACCAAACATGAATGCTGAAACAAAAGTTACACAACTGTTTAAATAAGATGATCCCATTACCTGGAAATACAGCATGGCAAAAGAGAGGCAACAACATGATCCCCTTCATCTTGCTTTGATAGCGACATTAAAAAACGAGGAAAGAGGAAAGACTGTCACTAATACGTACAGGCACCAGGCGGAGTAAATTCAATATTTGATTGGCTAATCAGATTCAACAGGAAAATGTAGGATTTGTGTGTGTGTGTGTGTGTGTGTGTGTGTGTGTGTGTGTGTGTGTGTGTGTGTGTGTGTGTGTGTGTGTGTGTGTTTACGAGTTTGATAGCATGTAGTAAAATGAGCAACTGGTTAAAGTCGAGAATGAAATTGATCCTAAACTTATTTAAAGTTAAAGTGCCAAAATAAAAAACTGTAACAACTCAGCTCAAAAAAATGCAATTTAAAAGACCAGTATGCAAAGCAAGGTAAGACAAGAGTGTAAATGTCACAATTCATACAATTTCTTTAAATTGGAGCCACACTCATTTAATCTGCTAGAATATTTATCTCACTGTAACAAAAGTTGATAAACATATGTTTGAAATAATGAGGACTTTATTATAAAAAAAAAACATTTTGAGCATTGCTATTCAACATCTACTTGTTTATAGAAATTCACCAAAGAGAAAGTACCTAATTTTTATACAAATATTTTAGAGAACATGGACAAAAGAGAAAAATGTAAAAATGCATGTAAATCACACACTCAAATTATACAAAATACATTTCTTACTTTTTATAATTGCTTTTATACAATATACATTAAATTTTAAGTTTTTCTATAATGTCGACGCTGTAAGCATGACAAATTCAATTCCATCCACCTCCTTATTGGTTTTGGGGGAGGAATTTATCATAATAACTTGATGAATAAAAGTCAAACTATCTGTACACACACACTTAAAATACGAAAAGATTACAAACAAAAAGCATTAAAATATTCATGAGTCAGTAACATTTTCTAAACAGAAGGCTTCATTTATCTACAGTGTTTTTAAAGTACTAATATGCGTTGTTTTTGTGCCAGTTTAATAAAATACATTTCCAATATTTCCTTCTAGTAAACAGTGTATTTATCTACACGCTCCGATGACTCATACAACATATTTTCTCTCTCTCAGTAATTCCACTCATCATCAGCTACAACATTTTCTTTTCAGCTATAATGTGACGCAGCAGTTTTACAGCAACTAGAGGTGTAAATAGTTCACATCACAGCATTTACTGTTTCGTTGTCTCATGTGTAGCAACTCGCTATATGCAGGATGGTGTGTTTATTTCATTCAGGCTTCTGTGTTCAGTTTCATGGAGACTTCAGAGTTGTTGTCAGGAGCTGTGAGGTCAGAAACACACTGTTTGTCCACTTATGCTATACTGCTGCTATTTTTTATGTACTGTATGTATAGTACTGTGCAAAAGTTTAAGGCACTAAAAGTAAAGTGGGGATGCTTTCAAAAATAATGGAATAAATAGTTTTTATTTGTCAACTAGTCTAGCTATTAAATCAGCTTGCCATAGGGGCATTAACCCTGACATACACGTCTTTGATGGTGGGAGGAAACCCATGCAAACACAGGGAGAACATGCAAACTCCACCTGGGATGGCAGGGTTTGAACCCAGGATCTTCTTCCTGTGAGAAGTGCTAACCACTGAGTCATCATGCTACCTGTATTTAGACAGGCAGGTAGTTTTGGAGCCCTCTTAATGATAATTTTCCTTGTTTGGTTTGGGAAATATGTGCTGGTGCTTTTCCTTTGTGCCTTCATTTCCTTATAACTTGCATGTGATTACTTTAATTTTGTTCCTGCTGCTTCAGTAACTCTACTGCTAAACTTTAACAGGCTCTGTGCTGTTTTATTTCCCCTATAGAGGGCTCTAACAGACAGTTAAAAGATTAGAAAATGGGTCAAAAAACATCATTTGACTTTTTCCCAAATTTGACTCCTGAAGCTTTATTACACTTTATTCATGCTCGCTTCATTTATTTATTCTTTTACTTTCATGCTTCCACATCAATCATCTGACTGATTTTCTACTTTACCCACTCAGACTTTGTCAGACTTCCAATCGTCTTGTTGCTATCTACCTTTAAAACTTTTCCTCTGTCTGCTACTGCTACTGCTACATTGCAGAAAGATGTCCCACACATTTTTGAGTGGTTTTACTTTATAACAATGATTCTAAAATGAAATAAAGAATATTAGGCTACCAAACACAGAAGTTTTAATATGCTGAGTGTTGTTTGTGATTCCAGCAAAATACACAGAAATATACATGTTTTACACTCTTTTAAACCATTTTTTAAACCTACCTATTATGCAGTGTAACCAGAACATTGCCATCAAATGTATCTTTTTAATGATTTGAACACCAGAAAGGATTTTTTAAAGCCCCAATTTACTGGAGTGGTGGACATTGCAGTTTCACCTCAGCAAATAAAATTACCAGATAACAAAATACAATATACTGAAAATATTCTGTTGAGTTTTAAAATATTGATTATTGAAAGATTTGAACTTCATTTATCTACTATGCTTTTAAAGTACCATCATTTCTTTTAATCATATGTCTTCATTATTTTATAGAAGTGTCACAGTTTTATCACAAAGTAAATGCTTTATCATCCCTTGATGTAACAGTTTCTGAAAGTGAAAAAGTTACTTTTTAGTAGGATATCAACTTTTAGCTAAGATTTATTTAAAGCTTAACATTGAAAAGTGAGTCAGGAAACAACTAGGTCTCTTTTTTTTTATAATTTAAGGTGTTGTTATAACTGAAGATAGGAATAGTTCATCACAGCATTTACTGTTTTGCCAACCCATTTGAAGTAATTCACAACATGCAAAGTGTGTCTGTCAGTCAGGTTTCCGTTTCATTTTCCTGCATTCAGCCCTGAAAAAGTATGTGATGTCATGTTTCTGATGCAGGTAATAAATATCTGTAGACTGTAGACAGCAGGTGAGAGCAATGCTACTGTTTGTTAGTGATAGTCTGGTACTAAAAACGGTGATGAAACACACTAGAATAATAATATAATAACTTTTTTATTTCCAAACACAGTGCAACAGTGTTTCATTTGACCAACCGAGCACATCTGCCTGGTAAAGTTTAACAAAGGTGAACTCTGACATGTGAATCTGCCAGGCAAGGCCTCTATTATTGAAAAGCAAAAGCAAAAGCAGAAAAAAAACAGCACAAAAGGAGTGAAACAGCAGGGTATCAGATTTTGACAATCATTTATGTAATCAACAATGTTTGCATGTTGAGAAACCAAACAGAGACATTGTGCCAATAAAAAAAACAATAAAATAACAGACAGTATTGAGAAAATTTGGAAAGATAAGATGATCAAAATGATTAAACCCATTTCAAAATATGGATTACAAGCTTACATTACAAACGTATAAAAGTACAAATATCTCTCTATATAAAGCAAGGAATCAGTCTGTCTGTCTGTATGTATGTATGTATGTATGTATGTTTGTGAGTTTGTCCTTCACATATCTCGAGAACAGTTCCACCGTGCAAGACTTAGTGCTCGATGTCTCAGGCACGTTCAGAAATATATAAAAAATACCTAATAAATAATGTTGTTTTTACAAAGATTTGCTTCTTCAACTGCCTGTGAACTCAACGAAATAGTAAAGTAATAGTAAATATGGACAGCATGACTCTGCCATTGCAACCCACACTGTAGTCGGAGGTGGGATTACATCTGTAGTGATAATGAGTTGATAAACGTTTAAAAGACTTAAACTCTACCATTGAACTGTGTAACGTAATTGTGAATGAAACTTGGCATGTACATTCAAGACTTAGTGTTGGATGTCTCAGGTACATTCAGAAATATGTAAAAATACCTCATAAACAACGTTGCTTCTGCTCATTCTTCTGCACATGGATTCAACATGTAGAAATACGGACAGCGCCACTCTGCCATTGCAACCCACATTGTGGTTCGAGATGGGATTACATCCGTAGTGATGAGAACTACCATAGAGAATGAATTTAAACACACACTTCAAGTCTCAGGCAGGTTTTAATCGGGCTTTACAGTTCATCCGATCAACTTCAGCTCAACTCAAAATTGTAGTGTCCAGATATTCTGCTTGTGAGATGTTTAGGGAGCATTGGTAAATTGTAGTGTCTACCAATAGTCTGCATGAGAGGCGTTTAGGGGAGGGGCACAACTCTCTCTAGGTATTGAGAAATTGGCCCGTTCCGAACAGGCACGTTTTGAACGGGCACTAGTAAAATATAAATGTATATTTTCAGGCAGACATAGATAATATGTGAATACTTCAGTCTCCATGATATAATGAGGCACAAAACACAATCACAAAAACACACATTTGATTGATTGATTGATTGATTTAGATCTAAAATATCACATTTTGGAATATATTGGTAACCAGACTTAATTTATCTACTATGCTTTCAATGTACTATCATCATCATCAGTTAAAGATTTTTTTCCAGCTAGAATGTGACACAGAAGTTTAACAATTAATTAAGAAACAATTTGTATTTTGTGTACAGAAGTGGGCAGCTTTGGTTAACTGGAAGTGTGAATAATAGTCTTTCATTTTTCTTCGTCCCACATGAAGTCTCTCACTGTGCTCAGGCTTCTGGATTCAGTTGCTCAGAGAGCTCAGTGATGTTGTTAGTAGCTGAAAGGTCAGAACCACACTGTTAGTTCATTTATCCTGCACTGAACTGCCTTTTATTTTTGCCCAGCATCTGACGTCTCATCCAGAACCAAGTGAAACATTTGCATCTGTTAGAATCAATGACCTGGCTCATGAACTTGAATGTGACATTTGCAACCTGCAGCATCCAACCCCATGAGCTTCAGACTAAAAAGCAGCAGAATAATGTTATCTGTCTTTTACTTCTGCAAAGAGGTTGATGCCAACATTACATCACTAGATACTGTTGCTATGCCTGTGAAGCTTTTAATTTTAGCATGGCACATAGGCAGTTTATAATGATAACAGCGGCAGATTTTGTAACAATGATGATTGATTTCAGACAGAAGTAGAAAAAAGCATTTTTATCTGGTTGACTTTGCAGGCTGGAATGAAAAGTTGCTAACACATTTTATCAGCTATAGCTGGCTAGCCAATTCATTTTATGAGTTTGTTGAAAAGTCCATCTCAGACTGACTTGGTTTTGGAGATAGAGGGTCTTTACAATTTACAATTAATGGCTTCATACATGATATCATGCTAAAAGACTGAGTATAAAACAACATTTCCCTGACATAAATACAACATCCTCACCAGTTTCCATCAATCTCAGAGACAAGGGTTTTAAATCATGTATGTAAATTTAGCTTAACCCATAGTCAGAATGGTCACAATTATAAGACCCAGGTTGGAAAATACCAGAATTTTCCTTTAAATTGTTACTTGTTACTACTATGTTTTGCCTTTCTACTCTTTGACTATTACATTTCTCTATCATCATTAAACTAGTCTCATTGTTGATAGCTTCAGACTATTAACTATTGTTTTTTCTTTATAATCTGGTTAAAAGAATCAACTCAAAATCAATCTAAGCACACAAAACATTTAATAAGAGCATCTCTCAGTTTAGGTCTCTCACCTCTCTTCTTTTTGTAAAACATGAATCCAGCAGCAGCTATAAGGATGACAGCAAGAGCAACCACTGCAATGATGGGGATGGTCATATCTGTAAGTATCTCTGTTAAGCAAAAAACAAAGAAAAAATGACTAGAAGGAGGTTAAAACTGTTGTACATCTATCCATCTATTTATTAAGACTATATGTGTCATAATTATATTAATAAAACAGACAAAGAAACACAATTGATAATTAATTAGACAAAGAAACTATACTTTAGGAAAAGAGCAACTACAAACAAGTTAACAAACAAACTATCAACAACCTAGAACCTGAAGTAAGGACAGAAAACTAAACTAAAATCACGTTTGCAGACTTCAACTTCAACTTGACACACAAATTTGAACCACTGACCAATTGACAGCACTGACTTTTGAGAGAACAGAGAGTGGGAGTTTCCAAAATGAGGAAGCTAAAAAAAGGCAGTTTGCAGTCGTGAGACAGGAGTCTATGGTACAAAACTTTGTAATTAATTTATCATCAGAAGTATCTAGCTGACTCGCTAACTGGCAGTTTAGGCTATTTGTCCAATCCAGCACCAAAAAGGAGAGAAAAACAAGCATGAACTGAAGGAATACTAAAGTAAACTAAATTTGTCTTTTTTTTCTCACGTGTGTAACATTTGATTCCCAGTCTCACCCCAATTGGTCCTGATCACAGCTTTGTCCAGTTTGGTAATGATGTCGTCCTTTTGACCAGAGAGCTGAAACACACATTCGTACTTCTTCCAGTCATCAGGTGAGACTGATGAAACGTTCAGGTCAACACTCATCTGGAAGGATCCATCATGGTTGGGGAGGATCTCTCCACGTTCCTCATGAAGCTCCTCTCCATCTTTCCTCCAGAACATATCGGCTCTGTGAGGGTAGAAACCTGTAGCGGAGCAGCTGACTTGAGAGGAGGGAGTCTTCTGGAGGAGAAATACTGAGGGAAGGTCTGGAGAGTGAGAGAGAGAGAAAGACAGACAGATAATGGTAGAGAGAAAGACATAAACTGAACATCACAGACACATTATAGTTCATCATATGCAATAATTCTCTACATGTTGGTTCATTTGGATTACAATGTTACTGCACATTATCAACAGACGAGCATATAAATATAATTGTGTCCATGAAAACACATCAGATCATGTGATTCTACCTGTTCTCAGCAGAGAGCTCTTCCCATAGTCCAGACTCATTTTCAGCCACTGAGGGCAAATATTGGTGAGGAAGTTCTTAATGAAGATTTGAGCTTTTTCACGATCCCACTTGTGCTGGATGATGACAGCTTGTGGTTTTGAAGCGATCCATGTCAGTGTCTTGAGGTCAAATGATAAGAAGTCTTCTCCATCATAACCAATCTGAGTGAAACCAATAACCTCTTCAGTCTCATCATCCCATTCACAGCCAGCCATAACCTGTAAAATGTGGACATCTGAGAGAGAGACAGAGACACAGACTGCAGTAAACCAGAGTGAGATCTCAACACAGTCAGCTATCATCAGTTGATATCACATCTTCACCATAGAGACACACTGATCCACACACACCAAAACAGAAGATCTACACCTTCTGCTGTTATTGGCTGGATGGAAACCACTCACAGCCAATCATCATCTGGACAGTGTAGACAACTCAGAGGGAGACAGAGAGGCAGAGACTGCTGGGAAACAGAGTCCATTTCCTGTCTTTACCACAGAAACACACTGCCTCCACTGAGACCAACACAGTTTATCTACACTGTTGAAGGTGGTGTGTGTGGTCAATTCAATTTTATTTATATAGCGCCAAATCACAACAAAAGTCATCTCAGGGCACTTTTCCCATAGAGCAGGTCAAGTACTCTTTAATTTACAAAGACCCAACAATTCCCCCATGAGCAAACACTTGGCAACAGCGGCAAGGAAAAACTCCTTTAACGGGAAGAATCCTTAAGCAGAACTGGACGCTAGGTGGGAAGCCATCTGCCTTAACCGGCAGTACTTAGTCAAACAGTTAACAGTGTGTAAATAAAACACTGAGGGTGTTTGAGAGAGGTCTCTTTGAGTGTTTGTGTGTGTGTGTGTGTGTGTGTGTGTGTGTGTGTGTGTTTATGTAGATACACTTATGTTCTGATACTTCATACTTTTAGACAAACATCAGTGTTGTTACCTCATTCCAAGACCTTCTAGTAGGAGAGCACACATGCTTCAATAGATGTTGTGGACTTGAGCTTGTATATGAGTTTTCTGGTTTGTATGTGCACATGCAAAAAGTAACTTTGAATGTCTGTGCATTTATTTATAGATAGATTTGGGTGTAGATACCCCTCTAGATGTCTGTATATTATGTTATGTTGTATATGTCAAATGCATATAATATTAATAGTATAATATAGTATTTCTTGCCCTCCAGTTGGGGTGGTGGGGATGGTTTTGCAGATGGGGTGGGAGAAATTATCTATATTGTCATTATGATGTATAGAGGTGCTTAACATGTATTCTACTAGTGTATTCAAGTGAACTGTTGTTCACCAAGCTGCACAAAACAATAAAGAAACATTAATTAAACACACAAAAAACATTAAGAAGTAAAAAAAAAGAAAGAAAGAAATATACCTCCAGTTTGGTTTAAGTACTGCTCGAAAGTGACAAGGTCAGTTTTTAGAGTTACATAGAGAGACACACAGATCTGAGTGTAAAACTCCAACTGCTGAGGATGATCTTTGATTAATTTTTTTGCCCAGTCCTGTTTGGGTTCTGCTCTCTTGCTGTTGCTGTCATAGCAACCCGCCTGAACTTCATCAACCATGGTAACAGCCACAAACTCTGGGAAAGTTTGGAGTCCAGATGATTCAGTCAGCAAATATGTCACGGAGTGTTTCACTGTAGGACAAAAAAAGTTTTAAATAACAATTTTTCATGAATATTTTTCATATATGATTCTATGAGCACAACAGACTTTAAATTTCTGTTCAGTCCAAAGAATAATGAAGATTATTGTATTTATTTTTTAAACCTCTATTTATACATTAATAGATACATAATTAGAGTGGGTTGAGTTAGCATAAATGCTCTTTCACAGCAATGTTCTGTTTGAAAGACACATACAAACACAACAGAAAAACAAACAGAATCAGGATTAGGTAGAGCAGGTATGGGAAGGATTTTGTGGATGGTTCTGAAGTATTTTGATCTTTATGTGGCGTTGCAGATTACTCCAAGTGACTGGCAATGTAATTGTTAAAGCTTGCAATTCTTTTATTTACAATTATTTGTCAGTAAATGCAGTTTCTGGCAGTAGACTGTGTGTTAGAAGTCATAATAATAATAATAATAATAATTGTTTATTTATGTAGCTCTTGTTGCTACAGTATTGCAATATCTATTGATTACAGCACTGTTGCACAGGACAATAAAAACCAATAAGGACTGGCAGTGAATAGACATGTTAAAATCTGAGGTATGTTAAGCTGTGCAGTAAATGTTATGTTATTAGAAATAGATACAGAAATATGAATGTTGAAATAGAAGTTACACAACTGTTTAAAAAAGATTATTCCGTTACCTGGAGATACAACATGGTAAAAGAGAAGCAACAACACGAAATCCTTCATCTTGCTTTGATACAGATGTTAGAAAAACAGTTGAGGATGGAGGAAAGACTGTCAAGAGTGTGTACAGTCAAATGGAGTAACCAATAGAAATTATAAAGAGCTGTGCATCATGTGTTACCAGGAGGAGTCAATTCAATATCTGACTGTAGTAACATGAGCAGCTGTTTAATGTTGAGAATAAAATTGATCCTAAAATCAGCAAACATTAATTACAGTGATACAATTAAGAAACTGTAACAACAGCTCAAAGAAAATTCACCAGCAGATTAAGCAAGACACACAAGTGTATCTACAATATACAGTATAGCACAATTCATACAATGAGGCAGTTTAAGAAGGAATCATATACAAAATCTAGTGAATGACTCCTCATGTGTTAACAAGGGTTTAAGAATTCAAACTAAAAGGGAATTTAAACATTTTCTGCTCCTGTGTGAACTTTATAATTTGAATCTCTGTTACCTTTTCCTGCCTGCTTCCAATAAAGCTCTTTGTCTGTGCTTGTCTGCTGCTAAAGTCCAAAACACACCGTGTCATAACACAAAGAATCTGAGACATCAGACATGATGCAATTCCTCACCTGAGGAGCTAATAATGTGTCCAGGTGCAGTTTGCCAAAATTCTTATTTTTAATATTATCTTTACAATCTGTGGGACTGGTTCAGGTAGTGCTCTTCAGTTGGAAGTTTGAATTACTAGTATTTAAACATTATTTTCACTGCTGCTTGCTGCAGTTGCAGCTGTTTGCAGCTGAGCCCCAAAAGACAGTGGTCATATTGGTTGTCTTAGCTCAACCCAAGTGTGTTTCTAAGCTGTAGTTAGGTTGCTGCAAATATACTATAGTTTGTTGCCAAGCTGGGGAAAGTAATTTCTAAGAAGCAAGCTCACAGTGAATCCTTGTCACCACTCTTCTGAAGCACTTGATGTCACTTCATAAAGAGAAGTTAGGTTTCCTTCTTGTGTAAAATGTTTCTTTCTGACATTCAATTGTTCTCTTCTCTCTCACACACTCTGTGCTTGATTTTCATTCTTTTTTCTTTCTCACTCAGTGAGCTGTGAACCTGGAAGTCTGGATGTCTACCTTCTGCCAATTATAACACAGGACATTTGAATGCATTACAAACTGTGTTATCCTGCAATCTGTTTATTTGTGCTTTTATATTTTTTAAACAGTAGTTTGCTAAGCAGCGACTGTTTAGACTCATGACTAAGTTTTGCTGGCAGCTCAGGATATTATAATTAACAGATTTACATTGACCCCCTTTGGAAGGGCATGAACCATAAGAATTATTTTTTTAAAACATACTTAAATATACTTGACATATTTGAAAGCTTCTGAATAAATGTTCAGTTCCATAGAGCTGCTTCTTGTCTCATCCTCTTCTGTGCTAAATTTCATGGGTTACGCATTTTTAAATGTAAAACTGAGCTGATCTCATTACTAGACAATTAAGATTGAAGACATATTGTTATTTACAGTATATGTCTGCAAATTTGTAGCTGTTTTTATTAATATGAATAAGAAGAAAACTTTTCAGTTTACATTTACAGTAAGAAACTGTTCATGTAGATTACACTAGCAACTCTGTAAAAATACAGTATATTCCTGCAGATCTAGCTAAAGTATCAAACTATAAACCTCACATTCTACTGCAGAATACTGTAATAATTTTTACAGCAATTAACTGTTTAAGTAAATTATGGTAGTGACACTGTAAAAAAACAGTAAAATGCTGGGAACTGCAGCTGCCAGTACTTTATTGTAATTTTACAGGAAAATTTGTTACAGTATGGTTGTATCGGTTATCTTAGCTCAACTGAAGTGTGTTTTTAAGCTGTAGCTAGGTTGCTGCAAATATACTGTAGTTTGTTGCCAAGGTGTACTAAAACCTGGGACATAATAGGTGATTTGTTATATGTTGTTCAATGTGATTAACCCTGAGAGGGGATCAGAGGCAAGCCGGGGAAAGTAATTCCTAAGAGGACAAACAAGCTCACAGTGAATCCTTGTCATCACTCTTCTGAAGAGCTTGATGTCACTTCATAAAGGGAAGTTAGGTTTCCATCTTGTGTAAAATATTTCTCTCTGCCATGCAATTGTTTCACTTCTCTTTCTCTCACTCTGTGCTTGATTTCATTCTTTTTTCTTTCTCACTCAGTGAGCCTGGAAGCCTGGATGTCTACCTTCTGCCAATTATAACACAGGACATTTGAACACATTACAAACTGTGTTATCCTGCAATCTGTTTATTTGTGCTTTTATATTTGTTAAACAGTAGTTTGCAAAGCAGTTGCTGTTTAGACTCATCACCAAGTTTTGCTGGCAGCTCAGGATATTATAATTAACAGATTTACATTGACCCCCTTTGGAGGGGCATGAACCATAAAAATGATTTTTTCAAACATACTTGAAATTACTTGGCATATGTTAAAGCTTCTGAATAAATGTTCAGTTCCATAAAGCTGTCACTTGCCTTATCCTCTTCTGTGCTAAATTTCAAGGGTTGTGCATTTTTAAATGTAAAACTGAGCTGATCTCATTACTGGACCATTAAGACTGAAGACACATTGTTATTTACAGTATATGTCTGCAATTTATAGTTGTTTTTATTAATATGAATAAGAAGAAAACTTTTCAGTTGTTTACTGTAACATTTACAGTAAGAAACTGTTCATGTAGATTACACTAGAAACACTGTAAAAATACAGTATATTACTGCAGGTCTAGCTACAGTATCAAACTGTAAACCTCACATTCTGCTGCAGAATACTGTAATATTTTTTACAGCAATTAACTGTTAAAGTAAATTACAGCAGTGACACTAAAAAAACAGTAAAATGCTGGCGACTACAGCTGCAGGTAGATTATTACAATATTTTAATTTTAATTTTGCAGGGAAATTTGTTAGTGTAATACAGTACATGCAATACAGTAGACAGTCAATATATAGTGATCAGAATGTGACATAGACGCACAAACAATGACTTAAAATCCATTTAGATTTTCAACCTGAATACAAATTTCTGTTGAGAGGCCTCAATCTACTGCATTATAAGGGTGTGCCCGAATACAAATACATTATTCTGCAAAACACAAATAGTGTTTTGTTTTGTTTTTTTTTATGAATATTTGTTTCATACAAAGGCTATTTTAGAAATTATTTGTATTTGGGAAGAAAAAAAAAACATGTCAAATGTCAGTGTGCAGGTTGGTCACATCACTATGTCAGTCTCTCTCCTCTGCTCCGCTGTTACGTCTGTCAGTAGGTTTCAACAAGGGGAGTCACATCCACCTGCTACATGGCGCACATTCCCCAATTTGGACATCGCTCCTGTAGTTGAGGTTGTTCCCCAGAGATAAAGCTGAGCTACTGACACACGCATAGTGCTCCCAAAGGACTCTCCATAACCTGCTGTTCCCTGTCTCCTTTCCACAAACTTAGGTTGTAAAAAATAGGCAATAAATGAAAAGTGCAAAGCAATAATCGCCTTTGAAGTTCTTTTTTACTTCTTACATGAAATGCTGTCTCTGTGTTATGGGTGTATAAATAGGTAGAGGTCTGTCTGAAATTAGGCGGTGAGTAAAGTTTTAGCTCAGTAGTCAGAACAGTTGTCTATGATCTGGGAGACTCCAGTTCGAGACCTGGTGTGGGGACCGCCTTTGTAAGGTAGTTTATTCATGAACATTTATTGTAATACTTCAATTTTCTGAAATTAAAAATAAAATAAAAACAAAAACAGGATTTTTAAGCCTCTTTCCAATTTTATTTGAATACAAATACAAATACAAATAATTTTACTGCCTCAACAAATACAGATACAAATACAAATACTGGGCCCTCTGCACATTCGTTGGTAACAAGCAACCTGCTAAACATGCATCTGTTTTTAATTTACTCTCTCCTTCTTCCCCATAGATTAGATTTCTGTTTGATAGGTCACCTACAGATCTCTCTGGGTTGCTAATATGCCAAAATGAGCAGAAATAGCATACGTTTACATTACAGAGTAATTAAAATAGGCTATTAGAAAGGGTGTTCAGGTGTTCAGAGTTTTAATGAATGAAGTTCAGAATCTTCTACATTCAGTTAATGTTAGATAATGTGAAATAATATTACATAATAGTCTAAATGCTTAGTGCTTACCATTGAGTCTGTACTTTCAGGGCTCTACCCTCTAGCCCAGTGGTTCCCAACCTAGGGGTCAGGTGCCTCAAAAGGGTCACAAGATAAATCTGAGGGGTCATGAGATGATTAATGGGAGAGGAAAGAAGAAAAAACAAAGTTCTGACACGCATTTTTTTTTTTTTTAACTTTTCTATAATCTTTGCTTTTTTATGAGTTGTTATACCTCTTTGTGTCTCATTTAAATGAATTTATATGAAACCATTTAGGAGGGAAATCATAGTACTGACAAATAATTCTTTTTTGAAAACACAGCAACTACACACTGCTTTTGGGGTCACAAGCCAAAAAGGTTGGGAACTACTACTCTAGACTACTGACCATGAGTAATTAGGGACCCAAAACGCAGAGGACTACTGTAAAACAGTAGTTCTCGCCTAAGGGTGAGGACCCTTTGTTTCTTTCTTATTATGCTACTTAAATCCTAAATTCGACCCCTTAAACATGCTCAAAAACTCACCAAATTTGGCACGCACATTAGGTCTAGTGAAACATTTGATAAAATGTAAAAATTAACCCCTAAAGTGCCAAAATGTGCTCACTAGTGCCACCTATGTAACTAAAATGGCCGCCACAGCCCATAGGAATGTCATAGAGAGATCAAATCAAAACTTAATTATTAATCTCATCAAGACCTACAAATCATATGCTGACACCCCTGACCTAAATCCAACAGGAAGTCCGCAATTAGCCTTTCAAAATAAGACTTTGCCCAAATTTTGGCCCTCAAACAAACGCTATCTTCTCCCATTAATGGTATCGGCTTCAAACTTTAATAGGTGACTTATGATACTGTGCCACATCACCCTTACAATGTAAAGCGATGAGGAGGCAATCTATGGGCACAGACTTTGTGTCAAACAAAGGCTTCTGATGTCTAAACTATGAGTCTGATCATGTTCAAACCTGTATCAATGGATTTGCAACAAAATTTCCTACAAAAATATGATTTTTAAGTGTAAGATTTGGCCAAAATCATGGGATTTATGAAGATATTTCACAAAAAGCGTACTCAAGGTCCAAGGTGCAAGGTCCCAACCAACACTGCTTGCAGCTTTAATTAGGGCCTGAGCCCCAAAGGGGCGAAGACCCTATTGTATTTCGTGTGTTTGTTTCTTTCTTTCTTCTTTATTATTCCGCCACTTAAACTCTTAATTTGACCCCCTAAACATGTTCAAAATTCACCAAATTTGGCACATCAGGTCTGGTGAAAAATTTGATAAAATGTAAAAATTATCCCCCATAAGTGCCAAATATGCAAGATCTACAAATCATATCCAAACACCCTTTACCTAGATCCAACAGGAAGTCCACAATACACCCATGAAAGTATGACTTTGTGCCAATTTTGGACCTTGACCAAACGCTATCTTCTCCTAGGGCGTTAATGGTATCAGCTTCAAACTTTAATACATGACTTATCACACTGTGCTGAACAGAAGCTATTAAAAACTTTGTAATAACTCGAATGGTTTAGATATTATAAGCCCCGAAAATTGAAGTGCCACAGTGCACCTTACAATGTAAACCGATGGGGAGGCAATCTCTGGGCATGGACTTTGTGCCAAACTGAGGTGTCTGACGTCTAAACTGTAAGTCAAACTTGTATCAATGGATTCACGACGAAAATTCCTACTATACTGTGAGTTTTAATGTGAGATTTGGCCAAAGTCACAGGATTTATGAAGGTATTTCCACTAGAAGACTGCTCTGATATCCTGCTCTCAATCTGACAGGGAGAAGGAGGGAAGAAAGGCGGGGGATGGCTGTGACAGTTGAATGTAGCAGCAAGGTCTATATACTTACAGTACATTATATACAAACTTTGTATGAACTTTGGGGTTATTATCATTTATTTTATTTTACAATAATTGTAGGTCTTACATGTATAATCAGTAGTGGGGATGACCTATGAGAGGAAGAGAAAAAACGGAGTGAGGGTGACTGTTAAGTGATAAAGTGCGGTAGAAAAATAAAATCATAACTAAATTTTGTAGCTCTGTACTGCAGTTTTTCCTTTATTAAGGCCCGAGCACCTAGCGGTTCACTCACACTCTCCCTTCAAATATATGAGTATTTTTCTGTGTCCAGCTGCAGTTACTTATTGTCTCTACACACCTGACAGTACACATTTCAATCAAATTTTGACCAGGTGATGTGGGTTAAAAGTCCTTACTTTTCTAAAAATAGACTTGCTGAAAATTAGGAAGTTAATTTCTTTTGTACAGAAACTCATCAAAAGTTTTCAATTTATTTGTTGAAATTAAAGTGAATGGGCCCAAAACTTGCATAATTTTGATGACACAGGGGTGAGCAAGACAGACATGTCTCACCCTGCAGAAAATTCTCATCCTCACACCGTTGAGATTTAATGTTTCGCCATGACAGAGGAAGTTGCTATAACTTTATTGTACATGCTCAAGTCTGCATCAAACTTTACATGTTTGATAAGAGTCCCGGCCTGAACATGTCTACATGACAATATTCCATCAGTGATGCAAACCAGCTGAATAGCGCCCCCTACGAAATTCAGGCAAAGCAGCCCCAGCAGCAGGCAAAATAGTGGACAAAGAAAGTGATGTTTATCTCCTTCTTGCACTGTCTGAAAACAGCCCGGGTCTGAAGACATCTACATGCCCGTGACAGAAGCCCTTCGACTGTGCCACGGCCCGACCTTCGCAGAGGTGCGAGGGCCCATTCAACGCTGTTTGCAGCTTTAATTATAATTACTTTGCCTGCACAAAATACTACTTTAAATTTCAGCATCTTTAAGTTGGAGCTATGTTTATGTATTCCATGAGAATATTCATCTTACTGTAACAACAGTTGACAAACATATGTTTGAAACAATGAGGACTTTATTAAAAAACACACACACATAATACACACAACTTCTTCACCACAAGTAGAGATTGTTTTGTTGCATTGCATTGAATAAGATCAATATCAGTGCAGATACTGATCCAGTGTATCAGACTGGTGTATCACCACCAACTAAAAACACACACAAAAACAATGTTTTATGAAGGTCGTTCTTCTGTAGTTATGCTTTATGTATCACTATTATGGGGTTGTAGTTTTCTGCAGTAATATAATTATATGTCTGTCTGTCTCTGTCAGTAAGTTTTGACACCTCTATTTCTCCATTGAAAAGCCTTCAGTTTGTCTGTGTTTGGAGTAGTTTGTCTGGTCAAGACATGTTCTCCATCTCACATTAGGTAATTTTTACATTTTTGTGGTGAATGTCTTTAAGGTTCAAATTTATGTAATATTTTATGTAAATCCATTTGCACATTTGATGTGTGTTTCACATTCTGTAATATGAATGATTTCCCATTTCCATTTGACATCAAATAGGTGGTGAGTCACACTTTATTTCATTAACCTGACTGTGGGGACTTGAAAAGGAAGTGGTGAAGTCCGAGACTGTCTGAGATGTTTGTTTCCTCTGATAGATGCAAAAAAATGCATTAAAAGTTTCTGAATTACATGAATGACACTGATATTAGAGAAATAATACAATATAAATCTATCTGTTAGCCTGCCCATAAATTTATAACTGTCTCCTACCGTTGATCTGTTGTTGTATTGAAAATAAAGATTTTTTAAAAATGTGTCTGATGATAATTTGCAAGTGCTCAAATCTTCAGTAACACTGTGTAAAAGTTATTTAGACCAACAGTTTAATTTTAATTTTCACTTTAACTATACTGGGTCAGGAAACCCTTTGTAATGTTGGAGGTGTGGAAATGCTCTGGCAGCTGTTTCTCTGTGGTGACCTCACAGCTGACACATTTTAGAGTTATGTTGCTCTCTAGTGGTGATATAGGGAAAGACACACTCTAAACCTCAGACTCAATGTAAGCCTTCATGAACAAATCAAAATTTGTGGTACATGCCTTGTTTTGTTTTGGTTTTTTTTGTAATAGCAGTGTACATTTTTTCTTTTATCCTCACATATTTTGACAACTGATAAAAAAAGTAAATTCATGCTTTCCAGGTGCCAGGGACGAGCCTCACTTTAAGCCTACACGTCTGAATATTTGAGGTATATGCAGGTAGGACGTAACAGGGAGACCTCTTAAGCAGGTTTTCAGGAGAATTTTATTTATTAATTGAAGGTAAATAGAAATACTATTAGAACAAATGAGAACAAAAATGACAGTAAAAAATGTAGTAGCCCCTCTGGACAAAATGAAGTTCACCAAATGAACAAAGATAAATAAAAAAATATTTGACCTTATGTACAGACAGGATATCCTTTCTGCACCTACTGTATGTGACACATATGAGAGCTGTGACCTCCAAAAAATCATGTTTTACAAATCACCAGTGAAAAGATGATCTATCAACAATTCATAATTAATTATCAACCTGTAGATGATGTGGAGACAAACTTTAACTGAAGTGAACACATTTAGCCAAAAACAGATCATATAACCTTAGAGAAGATGTATACTGCCATGTAGACAAATCAATTCTTCCATTTTTGCGATATGAAATGAAACACATCCATCAGTACTGCAGGTAAAACCCTCATTAATCTTCTAACACCAATAAGCCGAGAATTAACAAATACCTCACAATCAAATTAACATTTATCATCCGTATGTCTAATACAGGACATTTGAATATGGCAAATTTATAAGATACAAATATAAGCTCTAAGAAGTGTTATTGCTTAAATATGTGAGTTTAAATGAAAGGTAGTATCTAAATATCATCTAAATATCTAGTATCTAAATATTCAGAAATGTATTTATGTTGTGTAAAATTGTGGAAACATTTACAAGTTTATGTTTAAAAAGAGTTACAGCTGTTACTTGGAGTGGAGGAGCAATGTGTGTTGGAAGACTAAAACATAATTCACAGATATTTATACTTTGGTTAAAGTGGGAGAAGTTGGTATGCAGTGTTCAAACTATGTGAGCAATAACAATGAAACAAACAGAGAAACAAAAACATTAAAAATGTTTTTTTCAATCATGGTCTAGTGCAGAATCTCCATTAGTGTTTCTCAAATGCAACTGTCAAACTAATTGTTAGTGAAAGCATGAGTAGTTGAACATTTAAAGTTTTAAGTTTGACTCATGTTAAGAGCAGAGGTTAAAGTGCTGAGTATCATCATGTCTCCTATAAGTTGACTTAATGCTAATCATCATCAAAGACAGTACATCACATGACTAACTGACATGAAATTGATATCTGAAGACAAAAGATGCCCCACTGGAGTAACGTTGTGGCTCTTTGGTGTCTGGTAGCTGCTGCAGTGATTCATCTCCACCAAAGGTTTGAGGAAACAGCTGGACAGCAGCATCAGTTCTCTCCAGATGTTGTTAGTCCTGCAGTGGAGGATTTACATCAACATCAATGCTTCTATTAGCTCTCAGACAATCTTCACAGATATCATTCTTCACTGCATCCACTGATGACCTGAAACTCATAAATCTGATCTATGAATTCACACTTTAGTTTGATGTATCCCGTGACTTTCTGACGGGTCCTGTGATGTCACATCTCAATATTCATTAAAACAAGTTTTGTTAATGAACATTTATGGTGCAAAATAGAATAAAATATTGAAGCCACAGCATCTTTATTTGAGTTCACTATTCTCCTCTAAATCTTTACTGGAAAGCTCCAAACACAGAGTAACAAATAGAAAGGGACCTGAAATTATGAGTGGTCATTTAACGGTATTTGATTTCATATTGTGTGCAACATGTTTGAGTTTGGCCCAGAATGTAAAAGGTTTAATCACTATTACATTAAAACCTCAGTGTCAGCTGTTTCCTGTAATATACTGGATCTCTTGACTGAGAATTTCTGCCAAATCAGACAAACAGTTGTTTAACAAAGATAGACTTTCAATGTATTTATGAGAGTATTATATCAGTATACTGTAGCTAGTTTCAGGAGAAGGAGCAGAGAGATCCTTCAAACAGTATCTGCACAGTGTTGATGACATGATGAAATACTCACTGTGATCAGTTAAGAGCTGCATCTTTGACTGAAGATGGATCAGAGGATGATGAGTCTGAAATGCAGATGAGAGATTACAATATTTCAAAATTTAAAATGTCAGAATTTTGAAAGCAAATGTAGAAAACACTAATACATGTTTTATAAAAACACTGTATTAGTTTCACTGATTTCTGCTTTTATTGTAAAAGGTAGGAGAGTAACTCTTCAGTTGGATGTCACATTACTGAACATCGGCCACGTCAAACTGTTTTTACATTTGTTTTATTCATTCAGAATAAATATTTTCCTGAAATGTTAGTTTGAATTTGGTGCTGAAATATGCTAAAACAGCTTTTCAAGTTACTGAACATCAGCCAGGTTACACTGTTATTTGTAGCAAAAATGGCTTGATGATGAGTAAAAGTATGTTTGTCTCTCACCATTATTTTTCCTCCTCCAGATGAAGACTCCAGTGATGCAGACTGCCAGGAGCAGCAGCAGTCCTACAACACCTCCAATAACAGGACCAGCAGGGAACTCTGAGAGAGAAACTGGAACCAAAACAAAACATTCACAGAGCGTCAAGTGCATGCCAATGTACTTTTGGTATTTTCACCTAGCTTTGATTCTACATGTCTCTGGAACTCTGAGGGAGGGATGAACACCCTGGTTTTGCATGTTGTATTTATTTTTTCTGAAATTATTTTTAAAGTTTAAATTGATTAGATTGGTTTGTTTTAAATACAAAGCAGGAATAAGGGTGTTTGTTATTTTAGTGAGATTTATTTGGGTGAGCCCTTGCAAAACTCACCCATTCTTGGCACCTAGATTGCAGTGTGCTGCTAGATTGGCAACAGCACATTTTCAACTGTGCCTTTCCCCCCGTGAGGCAAGTCACCCAGAAACCAGACTGGTGCAGGTGAGGATATAACTTCAGGTAAATGCCAGTTCGCCAGTGCAGATACGCTCCTAACTATGTGCTGGCACCAAAACAGAGCCCTTTGTCTGGACCACTGAAATGCATTTTATTGCATCGACTTAGGAAATTTAAGAAGGTCATGTGCATAATGTACCAAGGAAGAAACTACATTTATTTCAGTGAGCAGAACAGCAGTTTTGTTTGTTAACCCTGGACTTAATTAACCCTCCGCTCAGGAATGCTCAGGACTGATGAACTTGTTTTAAACTCATTCAAATTGTGTAATCAGACACCAGAGTTACCACCATCAGAGCATTTACAGTATATACATGACATGTATATATTTTATTGGGCAAGAGATGTTTTTAGGAATAACAATTGCAAATTCAGTATTCCAGTCTTACCCCAGTTGGTTCTGATCACTGCTTTGTCCAGTTTGTTGACGATGTCGTCCTTCACACTGTAGAGCTTAAATACACATTCGTACCTTCTCCAGTCTTCAGGTGTGACTGATGAAAGGTTCAGGTCAACACTCATCTGGAAGGATCCATCATGGTTGGGGAGGATCTCTCCGTGTTCCACGTCCTCATGAAGCTCCTCTCCATCTTTCCTCCAGAAAATCATGGCCCTCTGAGGGTAGAAACCTGTAGCGTGGCAGCTGACTGGAGAGGAGGGAGTCTTCTGTAGGAGAGACACTGAGGGAAGTTCTGGAGAGACAAGTGGTGAGGGGTGTGGGAGGGAGGTTAGAAACAGAAGAGGCATTTTAAAGGCATTGTGTCCATGAAGCTTCATCAGGTCATGTGATCTACCTGTTCTCAGCAGAGAGCTCTTCCCATAGTCTAAATATGTCTTCAATAACTCAGGGCAACCCTGTGTAAGGTAGTAATTCCACCTTTCATTGTGAGGTCTATCTCTGTCTCGCTTGTGTTTGGTGATGATAGCTTGTGGTTTTGGAGCGATCCATGTCAGTGTCTTCAGGTCAAATGCTAAGAAGTCTTCTCCATCATAACCAAACTGAATAAAACCATTAACCTCTCCAGTCTCATCATCCCACTCACAGCCATCCATCCTCTGGAAGATGTGGACACCTGAGAGACAGAGAGAGAGAGAGAGCAGAGTGAGATCCCACAGAGGGTTACAGGTGGCTGGAGCCTATGTGAGCCTGCATTTTAGACATCGAGGAACATGTGGAAGGGTCACTTCTTCATTGCAAGGCCAACACACAGAAATACACAAAGTGACATCAAGGCGTCAAACTTTCCAACCAAAACTTACCTGACTTGCAATTAATTAATTGAATTAAACATTCAGATCAAACCATACATGACAAAAAGGGCCTCACACACACACAAAGAACAAGGGCGAGTTTGAAACCCAATTTGCTTAGTTTTTCAGTGAATCCAGCACATAACTACCAGGGAAGCTATATATAATACTAATATTTACCACCCATTTTGAAAGAGTCCCTCACATTAGATGACTGTTAATAGAGGGAGGGATGTGAATGAAGAATATATGCACATTTAGTAAACTGTGTATGTGTTTGAACATGTAAACATGTTTATAATAGAACTATATCTGTTTGCTATTTGACAAAAAACACAACTTTACATTTTTACAGTATTTTACTTACCTTCAGTTTGGTTCAGTTGCTGCTTCAAAATGTCAATGTGAGCTTTGTAGGAATATTGGGTTGACAAACACTTCTGAGTGTACCACTCCAAGTGTTGTGGATCATCTTCTAACATTTTTTGTGACCAGTCCTGTTTGGCTTCTGGTATCTTACTGATGCTGTCATAGTAACCTGTTGGAACTTCATCAATCAACACAACAACCACAAAATCTGGGAATTTTTTGGCACCAGAGGATGTTGTGAAGAAAAACTTCAGCGAGTGTTTCACTGTAAAAGAAAGAGGTTTGAATTGTTTTGAAATCCAGTTTTCATAAACATACATTTATTCATACTTGTGATAATTACATTTAATTACAAATACATAAATGGCCAGGCAGCCAAAAACACGACTCAAAACATAAATGAATGCTGGATATGTTAATAGGTCATTTTTTGTTGGCACATTTTTTAATATTTTAACATTATTATGTTATAAATTAATGTTGCATTCCTGTCTTGCACCACTCTTGTAATCTACAGTACAGCACTGGCCATTAGAAGGTGTACATGTAATGAGAATATTACTTTGAAATCACAGTTACAGTCACAAAAGTCTTCTTATGAAACATTAAATTCATTGGTGTCATTCACTGTGTATTTAAAACAAATCCAGATGCAGAATGTAAAAACTCCTTTATTAAAGTAATACTTGAGGAATTTGCTTTGAGGTTTCAACTTAATTCTTGTTCTGTCAATATTATATTATTATAACATATTATATCATAATAGGCCTAGATTATATTATACTGCAGTACAGAATCTATAATCTGAATTTACAGCATGAGTAAACATTTGAAAACCATTTGTTACAGTTTTGTCTTTTATATTTAAATTAATTTCAATGAATGACACTGTTCAATAAAGTCAAAGGAAATAATCCGACACACAGCCAGATGTTAACAACATACAGAACATCAGTACTGTACAGAAACTTATTTATTATTTTGTTATTTCTGCAAAATCCCGAATATATTCAGTGTCAGAGACACCTGAACGGCATTATTGGTTAGATTCATAGATTAATCTCACACGTTTCAGACCTGAATTAATCTCATTAATAGCTGTATTTCATTGGACATCTCAGCAGTTTATGTAATAGATATGAGAGAGAAGTAAAAGAAGAGAATACAGTACTAGTCAGAAGTTTGGACACACTTTCTCATTCAAGAGAATGGGAAGACCTCTCACAAGTTTCATATGTTAAAAACACAATAAAAACAGTGTTAAAAATGCATTGGCAGTGAATAGACATGTTTAAATCTGAGGTATGTTGATCTCTGCAGTAAATGTGCAGTTTATGAATATGATGCACATAAATGCTGAAATAGAAGTTAAACAACTGTTTAAAAAGATTATTCAGTTACCTGGAGATGCAACATGGCAAAAGAGAAGCAACAACATTAAATCCTTCATCTTGATTTGATACAGACATTAAAAAACACTGTGATGAAAGAAAGACTGTTAACAGTGTCAACAGTCAAATGAAATGACCAATAGAAATTATAAATAGCTGTGCATCACGTGTTACCAGGAGGAGTAAATTCAATATCTGACTGGCTGATCAGATTCAACAGGAAAATGCAGGAAATGTGTTTTTTTTTTTTGTTATTTACATGAAATTTAATAACATGTAGTAACATGAGCATTTGTTTAAAGTCATATAACACAATTTATTCAATGAGGCAGTTTAAAGTGTTTTATAACCCGACTGTGGGGGAGGAAGCGGTGATGGTGGAAATGCTCTAGCAGCTGTTTCTCTGTGGTGACCTCACAGCTGAGACATTTCAGAGTTATGTTGCTTTCTAGTGGTAAAATAGGGAAATACACACTCAGAGTCACAAGGTTCAGTGTATTCCTTCATTAACAAATGAAAATTTGTGGTATGTGTGTGTGTGTGTTTTGTAGTAGTGTAAACTTTTCCTTTTATCCTCACACATGTTGACAACTGAGAATTTTAAAAAGTAAGCTCATGCTTTCCAGGTATCAGGAACAAGCTTCACAAGAGTGTTTCCCAAAACTTGGGACAAAACCTTTAAGCCTACACATCTGAACATTTGTGGTAAACACAGGTATGATGTAACAGGAACACTTCTTAAGCAGGATTTCAGAAGAATTTTATTTATCAATTTAAGGTAAATATAACACTATTAGAACAAATAAGACCAAAAAATGACACTAGAAAATGTTGCAGCTGCTCTAGACAAAATGAAGTTCACCAAAATATCATGTTTTACATTCACCAGTGAAAAGATGATTGATTAAACAATTCATAATTAATCATTATTATCTTGTAGATGATGTAAAGACAATCTTTAACTGAAGTGAACACATTTAGCCAAAAACAGATCACATGACCTTAGAGAAGATGTATACTGTCATGTAGACAAATCAATTTTTCCATATTTGCAATATGAAATAAAGTACATCTATCAGTACCACAGATAAAACCCTCATTAATCCTCTAACACCAATAATATGAGCATTAACAATAATGTTACAATGACATTAACATTTGTCATCTGCATGACAAATACAGGACATGTAAAGATGACAAATGTATAAGATACAAATATAAGCTCTAAAAAGTGTTATTGCTTTAATATGTGAGTTTCAATGAAAGGAGGAATGTCTAAATATTCAAAAATCTATTTGTAAACTAATTGTTAGTGAAAGCATGAGTAGTTGAGCATGTACAGTTTTAAGTTTGACTCCAGCTTAAGAAGCAGAGGTTAGAGTGCTCCATGTCTCCAATCATCATCAAAGACAGCACATCACATGACTAACTGACATGAATTTGATATCTGAAGACAAAAGATGCCCCACTGGAGTAACGTTGTGGCTCTTTGGTGTCTGGTAGCTGCTGCAGTGATTCATCTCCACCAAAGGTTTGAGGAAACAGCTGGACAGCAGCATCTGCTGATAACCTGAAACTCATAAATCTGATCTATGAATTCAGAGTTACAAATAGAAAGGAGCCTGGACTTATTAGTGGTCATATTATATGTATGTTTAATTTTTGTCCGAAATATAAACGTGACTGAGAAATTCTGCCAAATCAGTCTCTTTAACAAAGACAGACTTTCAGTATATTTATGAGAGTATTATATCAGTATACTGTAGCTAGTTTCAGGAGGAGCAACAGAGAGATTCTTCATACAGTATCTGCACAGTGTTGATGACATGATGAAATACTCACTGTGATCAGTTAAGAGCTGCATCTCTGACTGAAGATGGATCAGAGGATGACGAGTCTGAAGCTATAAAAGAAAAACAAACTGTCAGTAATTCAATTTAAACTATTAACTGCATTTATTTGTAGAGAGAGAGAGAGAGAGAGACAGAGAGAGAGAGAGAGAGAGAGAGAGAGATAAACTGACAGATTACTCACAGTTTGCCGGCCTGAATCCTGAAATACAGATGAGAGATTACAATACTTCAAAATTTAACATGTTAGAATTTATGAAAGCAAACAAAGAAAACACTAATAAATGTTTTATAGAAACACTGTACTAATTTCACTGATTTCTGCTTTTATTGCAAAAGATGAGAGTAACTCTTCAGTTGGAGATCACGTTACTGAACATCAGCCAGATTACACTGTTATTTGTTTTATTCATTCAGAATAAATATTTTCCTAAAATGTTGCTGAAATATGCTAAAACAATGGAGTTAAATGGTGTCATGATGAGTAAAAGTATTGTTGTCACTCACCATTATCTCTCCTTCTCCAGATGAAGACTCCAGTGATGCAGACTGCCAGGAGCAGCAGCAGTCCTACAACACCTCCAATAACAGGACCAGCAGGGGACTCTGAGGGAGAAACTGGAACAAAAACAAAACATTCACAGTGCATCAAGTGCATGCCAATGCATTTTTGGTATTTTCACCTATAATGATGTATGATAATCATACAACAGTATTTACAACCACTTTTGTTACTTTCATCCCCCCAAAACACAGGACTTTCTCTCCAAGGGCTTTTTTCCTGTGAGTGTTTTCCGCTGAGGAAACTCATTATTGTCCAGGATGTGCAGAGTTGAAAATATAAGTACAGTAGTTCAACTACACTGCCAAGAGCAGGTGATGTCTCTTTTTAAAGGTTCCATATATAGAATTGGGAAGCAATTTACATATCTTAATGTTTTTTTATTGCCAGTGAGTGAACAGGTAGTAATGTAATGTAAAAATAGAGTCCTTCCCTGCCTTTCTCAGTTGCCTGTGGACTGATTTCTATGTGAAGGCCCTGGGCTGGATTTTCCGCGTAAATCCAACAAAAGTGACGTTTCTGTGTGCTCCCAAGTGCCTTACCTCTATCCTGCTAACATCAACAAATGACACAACAACACAATAAAAACTGTGCTATCTGACTAGAAACACCCTGCAGATATTAGCTCTCAAGCTAATAAGACAGCTAGCTGCCGCTGTCAACCACTAAACATTTCACAACAAAACACACCTGCAATGACGCCCACTGCTGAGCACACACAGCTAAAATATTATTTCCTCAAAAAAGGAGCAGAAAACAAGCTCCAGAGCGATAGCAGAACATAGCTCACCACTTTTGTTTTTCTTGTTGGTAGTCCAAAATGTCATAATAGGCACACATTTCACAAAAAAACTGCAGCGTGCACTCTCACGTGGTCACACGTTTCCTTAGATGAGCAACAATTCTAGTTTGTTCTTGTTTTGTGTAAGAGCCATTGTTTTATTGCTGTAAATGTTGTGTCAAATCATTTGTGTTTATTTTTGCTGTTAGTTGCTGATAGTTTTATACTGTGGGTGTATTACTAGCTCATTATTTGTAAAGTGTGACTTCTAGCGTTATAGTAACAGTATTATCTTGTGAGAACAAGATAATACCTTCTATGCACCAGATAATAAGTTATTATCTTGTGGGCACAAGATACAGACAGGTGACAAACTGGTCCAGGTCTGAATGCTTGATCCCTACAGTGAGGGGATCTGGTGGCTCTGTTATGCTGTAGGGGACATTTTGCTGGCATGGTTTGGGTCCACTTGTCCCCTTAGAGAGAAGGGTCACTGCAAATCAATACAAAGCTGTTCTGAGTGATTGCCTTTATCCTATAATGATACATTTCTATCCTGATGGGAGGAGTCTCTTCCAGGATGACAATAGGGCATGAGGGGTCACTGGTTTGATAAGTATGAAAATGATGTGAATCATATGCTATGGCCTTCACAGTCACCAGATCTCAACCCAACTGAAAACCTATGGGAGACTTTGGACTGACATGTAAGACAGCGCTCTCCACCACCATCATCAGAACACCAAATGAGAAAATATCTTTTTTAAATAATGGTGTTCTTCAGCCTTTGCATTGATTCTACAGTCTCTGAACTCTACTGGAGGGATGAACATCCTGGTTTTTCATGTTGTATATATTTTTTATGAAAATATTTTTAAAGTTTAAATTGATTAGATTGGCTTGTTTTAAATACAAAGCAGGAATAAGGGTGTTTGTGTTATTTTGGTGAGATTTATTTGGGTGAGCCCTCACCAAAGAAAATGACAGTAATATTAAAGATCATAGGTTCGCTGTGCTGTCAACCTTTTCCTGAGCAGGTGGACAGTGGACTGCGCAAAACTCACTCATTCTTGGCACCTAGATTGCAGTGTTCTGCTGGATTGGCAACAGCACATCTTCAACTGCACCTTTCCTCCCACGAGGCACATGGCAACTCACCCAGACACCAGACTGGTGCAGGTGAGGATATAACTTCAGGTAAATGCCAGTGGCAAAAGAGAGCCCTTTGTCTCGACCACTGAACTGCATTTTATTGAATCCACTTGTAATTTAAGTAGGTCATGTGCATAATGTAACAAGTAAGAAACTACATTTATTTCAGTGAGCAAAATAGCAGTTTTGTTTGTTAACCCTGGACTAACCCACAGCTCCAGAATGCTCAGGACTGATAAACTTGTTTTAAACCCATTCAAATTGTATAATCAGAAGCCAGAGTTACCACCACATTTACAGCAAATGACATGTATATATTTTATTGGACAACAGATGTTTTTAGGGAATAACCATTGCAAAGTCAGTATTCCAGTCTTACCACAGTTGGTTCTGATCACTGTTTTATCCAGTTTGGTGACGATGTCGTACTTTGCACCAGAGAGATGAAACACACATTCGTACCTCCTCCAGTCTTCAGGTGTGACTGATGAAAGGTTCAGGTCAACACTCATCTGGAAGGATCCATCATGGTTGGGGAGGATCTCTCTGTGTTCCACGTCCTCATGAAGCTCCTCTCCATCTTTCCTCCAGAACATCATGGCTCTGTGAGGGTAGAAACCTGTAGCGTGGCAGCTGACTGGAGAGGAGGGAGTCTTCTGGAGGAGAGACACTGAGGGAAACTCTGGAGAGACAAGGGGCAGGAGTGAGGGAGGGAGATTAGAAACAGAAAAGGCAACAATGGAACTATATCAGGTCAGATGATTCTACCTGTTCTCAGCAGAGAGCTCTTCCCAAGGTCCAAATATCTCTTCACAAACTCAGGGCACTGCTGGGTGAGGAAGTTTTTCCACCTTTCATTGTTGGGTCTCTCTCTGTCTCGCTTGTGTTTGGTGATGACAGCTTGTGGTTTTGGAGCGATCCATGTCAGTGTCTTCAGGTCAAATACTATGAAGTCTTCTCCATCATAACCAAACTGAACAAACCCATTAACCTCTCCAGTCTCATCATCCCATTCACAGCCGTTCATCCTCTGGAAGATGTGGACACCTGAGAGAGAGTCAGAGTGCAGAGTGAGATCCCACAGAGGGTTACAGGTGGCTGGAGCCTATATGAGGCTGAATTTTAGAGGTCGAGGAACATGTGGAAGGGTCACCTCCTCATTGCAAGGCCAACACATAGAAATACACAAACTGACATCAAGGGGTCAAACTTTCCACTTATCAACTTACCTAACTTGCAATTTTTAAAAATCCAGATCAAACCAAACATGACAAAAAGAGCCTCACACACACACACACACACACACACACACACAGACACACACACACACACACACACACACACACACACACACACACACACACACACACACACACACACACACACCAAGTCCAAGATTCAAATGTAGAACCCTTTTGCACAGTTTTTCAGTGAATTCAGCACATAGCTACCAGGGAAACTATATATAATATTAATATTGACGACCCATTTTGAAAGAGTCCCTCACATTACATGGCTGGTAATAGAGGGAGAGATATGAGTGAAGAATATATGCACATTTAGCAAACTGTGTATGTATTTGAACATGTAAAAATGTGTGTTTATAATGCAACTATATCTGTTTGCTATTTGACAAAAAACACAACTTTACATTTTTACAGTATTTTTACTTACCCTCAGTTTGGTTCAGTTGCTGCTTCAAAATGTCAATTTGAGCTTTGTGGTTGTACTGGTTTAACAAACACTGCTGAGTGTACAACTCCATGTGCTGTGGATCATCTTCAAACATTTTTTGTGACCAGTCCTGTTTGGCTTCCACTGTCTTATTGATGCTGTCACAGTAACCCCATTGAACTTCATCAACCAACCCAACAACCACAAAATCTGGGAAGTTTTTGACTCCAGAGGACTTTGTGAAGAAAAACTTCAGTGAATGTTTCACTGTAAGAGAAAGAAGTTTAAAAGGTTTTGAAATCGACTTTTCATAAACATGCATTTATACATATTTATGATAATAACATTTAATTACATTAAATATTTTGTCCAGCATGAAACCTCAGACACACAAAGTTAGTGATGAGCTGGTGATGAAAGTAGAACATCTACCAACCTAAGAGCCAGATATTATACTTGGAATGATTGAGACTAAACAAAAGAGAGTGAATATTGACCTTCCATTGGCCAGGCAGCCAAAAACACAACTCAAAACACAAATGAATGCTGAATATGTTAATAGGCCATGTTTTGTTGGCACATTTGCCATGATGACTAAGACAGCTTTATTAACCTTACTGATCATCATTTTATATAAGGTTAGTAATGACTACATATACATTCAAGTGTAAATCTAATCAAAATGTTAAATCTTGATATAAACATCTGAAAGTGGAACAACATAGGGTGAGAAAAGCATGAATTACAACTATTTATCACATTTGCCTTATTTTGCTTGAACAGTGACAAAATATCTTAATCTTTAGAAACTATGTTATTTTATTATATTATTTACTTTGATTAATCAACATTTTAAAAAAATCTGTATATAATCATAACAATTAATATGAGTTATTAGTACAGTAGGAAGCTGCTATGATATGAGCCCAGAAACCTGATCTGTGTTTAGTCGGTCTGGTGGAAAAAAAAACAAAACAACATTGTACAAATCTGATGAAATAATTTCAGAATTGTTACTTTGGTGAATAATGTTCAATGACATCAGTATAAAAAACCTCAAACCAAGAGGAAACAAAAGCCAACTGAATCAGGCCTAGGTCAGTGATGATTACAAGATAAAGACCTCATAATTACAAAATAGTTTCTGATGAATTCATATTAACCAGATATTTCCTCTCAATGATGAGGTAAATATCTTCAACATAATATAGATATTAGTTATACATTTAATCCTAATATAGGAGATGCTACATTATATGAAAATATTTTAAGAAAATATCTCTGAATATTTTTTTCCACTGTTATTTCAATGTGCCTCCATACGAATCAATATCATTTCTTCTCTTTAATAATAATAATCAGCAGTGAACAGACATGTCAAAATCTGAGGTATGTTAAGCTCTGCAGTAAATGTACAGTTATATTTAAAAAGAGAAATATAAAGGCTGAAATAGAAGTTACAACAACTGTTTTAAAGATTGTATGAATAATAAATTGTATTTTTAATATTAATATTCAGTAAACAAAAACTAAGCCTAATTAAAAACAGTTACTGCAATATGATAAATATTTGTGAAATTGTGCTTTACTACATGATGCTGGTACATTAAGCTGCAGTTAATAGTCTAAGTGAGAATCATTACACTTAATGAAAGACCAACATCATCTGAAGCAGAAGGTCATACTCAAGTATCTCCTCTTGTGTCACATAGACTCCACACATGCAGTTATTAAAGTGTTAATACATTTTTGTTGAGACAGTTTTGGAATATCTGTCATTTTAAAATACACTGAGACATGACGTAGCCCATGATTTATGCCTTGGCTTATAGTTTTCACATTATTATGTTATAAGTTAATGTTGTATTCCTGTCTTGCAACACCTGAGTCTATCTCACAGGTAATCTACAGTACAGCACTGGCCCTCAGAAGGTGTACATGTAATAAGAATATTGCCTTGAAATCACAGTTACAACTCATAAAGGTCTTCATATGAAACATTAAATCATTTGTAGAAAATCCTCCTTCCTGCCCAGTCCTAGGTGGGCAGGACTTAGTCTCAACCTAACGGGCCACACCTGAACTGATAAGAAGCCTGGCTCAGTCTCTCCCTTTGTCTGCTGCAGCATGCTGACCTCTGTGTGATATCAGCTACCTTCTCCAGTTGACTGTGCACCAGATATATTATTTGAGTAAGTTAAGGAAGTGTATTGTAGTTATTACTGTTTCTTTGTTCAATAACCAAACAAGTGCTTTGATTTGATTAAGATTTATTATAGTACCTTTGTTTACTGATTATTGTTTTCATTTGCCTTTTAGCCTTTAAATCGTCTGTGCAAGTCAACTATTTAAATGGAAATCCTGTGAACAAAACAATAAACTGTTGAATGGCTCTCATCTCTGGTCCTCATACTTTAACTGGTGGGCCAACGCAGAGTCTCTTTAAATAACTCAGCTACCACAAAGTCAAGTTTCCACAACATTGGTGTCATTCACTGTGTATTTAAAACAAATCCAGATACAAAATCTAAAAACTCCTTTATTAAAGTAATACTTGAGGTCTGTGCTTTGAGATTTCAACTTATTTCATGTTCTGTGAATATTATATTATTATGACATATCATATTAGGCCTAGATTATATTATATTATACTGTATTATATTATTCATAATCTGAGTTTACAGTATGAGTACACATTTAAAACAATTTGTTAGAGTTTTATGTTTTATATTTAGGTTCATTTCAATAATGACACTATTTGATAAAGTCAAAAGAAACTTAACCGACACACAACCAGATGTTAACAACATACAGAAACAGCCTGTTCTCACTCCCAACTCGTCACATATCGACGCTTGGTCAGGACCCCGTGCCGTCACTTTTTAACGCACTGGGTATCCCTTCAGCATCATTTTTCAACGTACAGGGTAGTCCGATAGACTTCTGTTGAACTCCCACAACATCTGAAATAGACGCCATGAGACCGATGACGTCTATACTAGGTGACAAATTTCAGCCTGGTCGCCAGAATAAAACATTGGTTTTTGCAAACCACAAATACGTTGAATATCTACATTTCAACACCTGTACTACGGAGCATATTAACATTTCAACAATACTTATCATATCAACATTTTTGAAGTGACGTACTTCACATGACATCTATATAAGCTGACTTTCTTCTTAGGAGTGGGAGGGTTTGGTGGATGGCTTTAAACTTTGTTGGCAGAAAGTTGGAAAGCAGCAGAGACATGGTTCGAGACCACCTTGCCATTTTTATTTTATTTTTTATTTTAACCCAAACCATGATCTTTCCCTAACCCTAACCAAGTGGTTTTTGTGCCTAAACTTAACCAGACCTTAACCACCATGTTGTCACACCATAAAATATAATTATTTTTTAACGGTGACTGCCGTGTTACTGCGCATTGACAAATTATGCTAAGCGGTACCCAGTGCATTAAAAAGTGACGCCACGGGATCCAGCTTCGATATGTGACGAGTTGGCAGTGAGAACGTGTTGACAGAACACCAGTACTGTACAGAAACTTTTATTTCAGCAAAATCCTGGATATATTCAGTGTCAGTGACACCTGAACGACATTATTGATAAAATTCATAAATTAATCTAACATGTTGCAGACCTGAATTCATTTCTTTAGTAGCTGCATTTCAACTGACATCTCAACAGTTTATGTGATAGATACTAGAGAGAAATAAAAAAAGCAAATTACACTACCAGTCAGAATGGGACGGTGTGTCCAAATTTTGGACTGATACTGTAAATGAAAGTTGATTTGTGTTCAACAGAACTGTGTGCACACCTCTATTAACTAAATTTTGGTGTTTGCGCTCTCTGCAATTTTTGTTATGGACCAATCTCTGTGTTATAAAAGCATGAAACATTGGAAACCACTCGGCTCGCTGTAAAATCTAACTTTACTGCATGTAATGGACCCATGGCGGGTATGCGTCTACCCCCGCGGTGATTACGCGCATGTCTATAAAGGATTTGTAAATAATTTATTTACCATTGCTAAAGCCATTGATTAAACCCTTTACAAAGGACGACTTATCAAAAATGGTACAGGTAAAGCTTGATGTAAATGGCGTAAAAGTGCCCAATTTGAAAGTGAAAGTGAACTGTATCACTCTAGGCCTTCTACACTCTCACTTAAAACGAAACAAGTAATTTTCGACGACTAAATGTTAAAAAAAACAACACATTTTAAAGTTAATCTTACCTGAAAGTGTGACAGGAAAGAAGATGAGCAGAAAAACAAGCTCCATTGTCTTCATGGCATGACTTTTTGGGGAGTCCTGTTGAGTGACCGCTGCAGTAGACAAACTAGTCGCCGTTTTAATTTTGTTGTGCGTCATAGTGTGTTGTGTGGGAAGGTGGGACCAAAATACACCAGTAACATATTGCACCTGATGCGTGAAGATGTCCAGCCCACTGACTATCACTTATCTATACAGACACACATTTTACCCTTGGAGCAAATGTAATAATTATACATATTTGACAGCTGAAAGTACGAAAAAAAGATCTACAAGTTCACTGATTCACAATAGTGTGCATTCGGTGATTCAGTGGTGCGATTTTTACAGTTGTCTGGATTTATAATGGACAACTATTCTGAATTGCCTGAGTCAGAACATCAGTTATTTTACTTCGATTAGTACGACCCGAGAGGGCCCATGCGTATCGCTACACAGCCACATACTATAGGCTACTGCACATATCTCGGTTTGAATTATCCTGGTGAATTATCCTGGTATGACCTTTGCATACAACAAGAGTAACCTAGTTAATCATGATTCACATAGCGGTGAGTGCTGAACTGCAATTGGACCTGAACTTACATGGCACTTAACTCGCTTTGATCTCTCCTGAATAGATCCTTGCTTGTGATTTATTAACTCTCATGTGTACGTCTCTTTGGATAAAAGTGCCTGCCAAATGAAACTGTAACATCGTAACATTGATCGATTGTTCAGTGTCTAAAATGTCAGAAAATAGTTTTTAAAAAATGCAGATCATATTACATATTCAGATTAATTGTTTTGTCTGACCAACAGTCAAAGACCTAAAGATGTTGAGTTTACTGTCACTGGAAACTGTGGAATTGCAAATATTCACATTTCAGAGGCTGGTACAAGAGAATTATAATTTATTTAGTTAAAAAATTACTTAAATGTTCAATCAATTATCAAAATTGTTGCCAATTAACGTTATGTCAATCAACTAATCAATAATCATCTAATCATTTCAGCTGTAGAGTTATGCCATGTATAGTGGGGGACAACAGGGGCCCAGCAACAAACCTTTGCCTCAGGGCCCAATAGCAGGTTAATCCTCCAAGTGGAGATGTTCAAAACTGACACTCTTTTTAAACCTTTTAGACAAACTGTAATCATATTGTTCCAGAGGGTTTATACAATTGTGTTGCACCGCACTAAGATAAATATCACTACTGAAAAAGCGACTTTTTTAAGGTCACAAATACCAACCAAAAAAAGACTTTTTGACTCATTTTTATGATGTTAATTTATTGTGTATCTGTTTTGGGTTAGTAGTTCTCTGATTTTTAGCCCTCAGTGAGTCTGTGTTTGGTGTAGGTTGTTTAGTTGAGACTACTGATATTTTTGTGGTAAATGTCTTTAGTGTTGCAATTTACTTAATTAATTTTTTTCCCTAAAAGTAATATTCCCCTACATGAATTTGTGGCTGGAGCCTATGTGAGGCTGCATTTTAGAAAATGTCAAGGAACATGTGGAAGAGTCACCTCTTCATTGCAAGACCAACACACAGAAATACACAAACTGACATCAAGGGGTCAAACTTTCCAACCAAAACGTACTTGACCTGCAGTTTTGAAGCATCCAGATCAAACCAAACATGACAAGAATCCTCATCCCATCTCCATTTGCCATCAAATAGGTGCTGATTTTAAGGGTTTATATACACTTTATATCATTAACCTGACTGTGGGGACTTCAAAATGTGATGTGGTGAAGAAGACTGTCTGAGATGTTTGTTTCCTCCTATAGATGCAACAATTGTGTTAAAGGTTTCTGAATGACAGTTTCTGCTGTCATCAACACAACACTGACATTAAGGAAATAAAATAGTGTAAATGTATCTGTTAAGAATTTTACTACCAACCTCCTTTCTGAAATCTAAACATCATGACCATCACTTACAGTACAGAGGTCTATGCAGGTGATCGTTTCCAAAAGTAATTTGCTGTTTATCTGTTGCTAAGTTTTGCATTTATTTGATGATAATTTACAAGTGTTTAAACCTTCAGTAACACGGTTGAAAAGTTACAGTTTAATTTTCACTTTAACTGTATTGGTCTGATCTTTCATGGAAACAGGCTGTTTGTAAGAATCTTGCTTTAACTGTTGAAAACTTAAAGTCAGGAAACTCTTTGTTATGTTGGAGGTGTGGAAATGCTCTGACAGCTGTTTCTCTGTGGTGACCTCACAGCTGAGACATTTCAGAGTTATGTTGCTCTCTAGTGGTGATATAGGGAAAGACACACTCTGAGTCACAAGGTTCAGTGTACTCCTCTGTAGTAGTGTAAACTTTTTCTTTTATCCTCACACATTTTGACAACTGATAACATTTTAAAAAGTAAGCTCATGCTTTCTAGATGTCAGGGACAAGCTTCACTAGAGTGTTTCCCAAAACTTGGAAGAAAACCTTTAAGCCTACACATCTGAACATTTGAGGTTTACACAGGTATGATGTAACAGGAAGACTTCTTAAGCAGGTTTTCAGGAAAATTGTATTTATTAATCAAATAAATTGAACAAGAATGACACTAGAAAATGTAGCAGCTCCACTAGACAAAATGAAGTTCACCAAATAAAAAAAGAAGATAAATGAAAAAAATATTTTTTCTAATTCTCATTTGACCTCATGTACAGACAGATCATTTCTACACCTAATGTATGTGACACATCTGAGAACTGTGACCCCCGAAAAATAATGTTTTACATTCACCAGTGAAAAGATGATTGATTAACAATTCATAATTGATTATTAACTTTTAGATGTGGAGACAAACTTTATCTGAGGTAAAAACATTTAGCCAAAAACAGATCACATGACCTTAGAGAAGATGTATACTGTCACGTAGACATATCAGTTTTTCCAGTTTGACAATATGAAATGAAGTGCATCCATCAGTACCACAGATAAAACCCTCATTAATCCTTTAACATCAATAATCTGAGCATTAACAATAATGTTATAATGACATTAACATTTATCATCCGCATGACAAATACAGGACGTGAAGATGACAAATGTATAAGATACAAATATAAGCTCTAAGAAATGTTATTGCTTTAATATGCTAGTTTCAATGAAAGGAGGAGTATCTAAATATTAAAAAATGTATTTATATTGTGTAAAATTGTGGAAACATTTACAAGTTTATGTTTAAAAAGAGTTACATCTGTTACTTAGTGTGGAGGAGCAATGTGTGTTGGAAGACTAAAACATAACTCAGATATTTACACTTTGGTTAAAGTGAGAGAAGTTGAGATGCAGTGTTCAAACTGTAATCACAATGAAACAAAGAGAGAAACAAAAACTGTGTTTTTTCAATCGTGGCCTAGTGCAGAATCTTCATTAGTGTTTCTAAAATGCAAACTGTCAAACTAATTGTTAGTGAAAGCATGAGTAGTTGAACATTTAAAGTTTTAGGTTTGACTCCAGCGTTAGAAGCAGAGATTAAAGTGCTGCATGTCTCCCATCATCATCAAAGACAGTACATCACATGACTAACTGATATGAATTTGATATCTGACGACAAAAGATGCCCCACTGGAGTAACGTTGTGGCTCTTTGGTGTCTGGTAGCTGCTGCAGTGATTCATCTCCACCAAAGGTTTGAGGAAACAGCTGGACAGCAGCATCAGTTCTCTCCAGATGTTGTTACTCCTGCAGTGGAGGATTCACATCAACATCAATGCTTCTATCAGCTCTCAGATAATCTTCACAGATATCATTCTTCACTGCATCCACTGACGACCTGAAACTCATAAATCTGATCTATGAATTCACACTTTAGTTTGATGTATCATGTGACTTTCTGATGGGTCCTGTGATGTCACATCTCAATATTCATTAAAACAGGTTTTGTTAATGAACATTTATGTTGCAAAATAGAATAAAATATTGAAGCCACAGCATCTTTATTTGAGTTCACTATTCTCCTCTAAATCTTTACTGGAAAGCTGCAAAGACAGAGTAACAAATAGAAAAGGACCTGGAATTATTAGTGGTCATATTATACAGTAATTGATTTCATATTGTATGCAATATGTTTGATTTTGGTCCAGAATGTAAAACATTCAATCACTATCACATTAAAACCTCAGTGTCAGCTGTTTCCTGTAACTATACTGGATCACTTGACTTAGAAATTCTGTCAAATCAGACAAACAGTTTTTAACAAAGACAGACTTTCAGTATATTTATGAGAGTATTATATCAGTATACTGTAGCTAGTTTCAGGAGGAACAACAGAGAGATTCTTCATACAGTATCTGCACAGTGTTGATGACATGATGAAATACTCACTGTGATCAGTTAAGAGCTGCATCTTTGACCTCAGAAATTTCAAAGGATGATGAGTCTGAAGCTATAAAAGAAAAACAAGGTGTCAGTAATTCAATTCAAACGATTAACTGCATTTATTTGTACAGAGAGAGAGAGAGAGAGAGAAATAAACTGACACAATACTCACAGTTTGCAGGACTGAATCCTGAAATACAGATGAGAGATTACAATATTTCAAAATTTAAAATGTCAGAATTTTGAAAGCAAACAAAGAAAACACTAATAAATGTTTTATAGAAATACTGTATTAATTTCACTCATTTCTGCTTTTCAAGCTACTGAACATCAGCCAGGTTACACTGTTATTTGTAGTTAAAAAGGCTTGATGATGAGTAAAAGTATGCTTGTCTCTCACCATTATCTCTCCTTCTCCAGATGAAGACTCCAGTGATGCAGACTGCCAGGAGCAGCAGCAGTCCTACAACACCTCCAATAACAGGACCAGCAGGGAACTCTGAGGGAGAAACTGGAACCAAAGCAAAACATTCACAGTGCATCAAGGGCATGGCAATGTACTTTTGGTATTTTAACCTATAATGATGTCATACATATACAACATTATTGAGCATTACATTTGTTACTTTCATTCCCTTAAAACACAGGACTTTCCCCCGCCATGACACACAGGCAGTTTGGGAATCCTGTGAGAGTTTTCTACTGAGGAAACTTATTATTGTCCAGGATGTGCAGAGTTGTTAATGTGAGTACAGCAGCTCAATTATACTGTCAAAAGCAGATGATGTCTCTTTCTAGGTGAAATTAATGTTACTGGACATGTTGATGTGATGGTTTATTTGGCATCACAATAATTCATACAATGACCATCTGCAGGTGAAAACCACCTTAGTGCTTCAGACCTCTGTGTGTCCATCCTGTGTCTATGTTGTACCTGTTCCCTGTCTTTGTTGTATTACACCTTTTGTGTTTTTGTTATTGTAATACTAAAGCTTTGTTCTTTATGTTTTTCATCCTGTCATCTTTGAGTTGATCACCCTGTCCTCCCTGAAAGCTCTTGCTCTCTCCTGCATGGTCACATGTTTCCTCAGATCAGCAACAGTTCTAGTTTGTTCTTACTTGTTTTAATAAATCTTATTTTCACATACAAACAGTAGATTGTCTTGTGAGTAATCTCATGACAGTGTAATAAATAAAATACAAGTAAAGTAAAAATGTGGTCTAGCATTTTGCATGTTGTGTTTCTGTTTTCTGAAATTATGTTTTATGTTTAATTTGGTTAGATTTGTGACAGACCTGTGCTCCTAATCATTTGCTGGCACACCACTAGATTTGAACTGTTTTTTGTTGCATTCACTAAAGTAATTTTTAGTAGGTCATGTGCATAATGTAACAAGTAAGAAACAATATTTATTTGAATGAGCAGAACAGCAGTTTTGTTTGTTAACCCTGTAATTAACTAACCTTCAGCTCCAGAAAGTCAAGATTGTTTCAAACTCATTCAAATTGTAAAATCAGAGCTCAGGCTTAACATCTTCTAAATGTTCATGGCAAATTTCATGTATACATTAAATAAACACTGTAAAGTCAGTATTCCAGTCTTACCCCAGTTGGTTCTGATCACTGCTTTGTCCAGTTTGGTGACGATGTCGTTCTTTGCACCAGAGAGATGAAACACACATTCGTACCTCCTCCAGTCTTCAGGTGTGACTGATGAAAGGTTCAGGTCAACACTCATCTGGAAGGATCCATCATGGTTGGGGAGGATCTCTCCGTGTTCCACGTCCTCATGAAGCTCCTCTCCATCTTTCCTCCAGAACATCATGGCTCTGTAAGGGTGGAAACCTGTAGCGTGGCAGCTGACTGGAGAGAAGGGAGTCTTCTGGAGGAGAAACACTGAGGGAAGCTCTGAAGAGATAAATGGTGAGGGGTGTGGGAGGGAGGTTAGAAAGAGAAGATGCATTTAAATATTGTTGTGTCCATGAAACTACATCAGGTCATGTGATTCTACCTGTTCTCAGTAGAGAGCTCTTCCCAAGGTCCAAATATCTCTTCATAAACTGAGGGCACTGCTGGGTGAGGAAGTAGTTCCTTCCTTCATTGAGAGCTCTATCTCTGTCCCACTTGTGTTTGGTGATGACAGCTTGTTGTTTTGGAGCGATCCATGTCAGTGTCTTCAGGTCAAATGCTATGAAGTCTTCTCCATCATAACCAAACTGATTAAAACCATTAACCTCTCCAGTCTCATCATCCCATTCACAGCCAAACATCCTCTGGAAGATGTGGACACCTGAGAGAGAGACAGAGTGCAGAGTGAGATCCCACAGAGGGTTACAGGTGGCTGGAGCCTATGTGAGGCTGCATTTTAGAAAATGTCAAGGAACATGTGGAAGAGTCACCTCTTCATTGCAAGACCAACACACAGAAATACACAAACTGACATCAAGGGGTCAAACTTTCCAACCAAAACATACTTGACCTGCAGTTTTTAAGCATCCAGATCAAACCAAACATGACAAGAAGGGCAACACACACACACACACACACACACACACACAGACACACGCACGCACGCACACGCACGCACACACACATACACACATGCACACACGCACGCACACACACGCACACACACGCACACACACATGCACACACATGCACACACGCACACACACGCACACACACACACACACGCACATGCACATGCACACACACACACACACACACACACACACACACACAGAAACACACACACTCACACACACACAAACACACACACAGAGGCCATGATTCAAATGTAAAACCCTTTCGCTCAGTTTTTCAGTGAATCCAGCACATAACTACCAGGGAAACTATATATAATATTAATATTGACGACCCATTTTGAAAGAGTCCCTCACATTACATGGCTGGTAATAGACGGAGAGATATGAGTGAAGAATATATGCACATTTAGCAAACTGTGTTTGTGTTTGAACATGTAAACATGTGTGTTTATAATGCAACTATATCTGTTTGCTATTTGACAAAAAACACAACTTTACATTTTTACAGTATTTTTACTTACCTTCAGTTTGGTTCAGTTGCTGCTTCAAAATGTCAATTTGAGCTTTGTATTCATATTGGTGTAATAAACACCTCTGAGTGTACCACTCCAAGTGTTGTGGATCATCTTCAAATATTTTTTGTGACCAGTCCTGTTTGCCTTCTGCTGTCTTACTGTTGGTGTCACAGTAACCTGCTGGAACTTCATCAACCATCCCAACACCCACAAAATCTGGGAAGTTTTTGACTCCAGAGGACACAGTGAAGAAAAACTTCAGTGAGTGTTTCCCTGTAAGAGAAAGAAGTTTTAAGGGTTTTTAAGTTCATTTTTTTATAATCATGCATTTATCTATACTTGTAAAAATAACATTTAATTACATTAAATATTTTGTCCAGCATGAAACCTCAAACACACAAAGTTAGTGATGAGCTGGTGATGAAAGTAGAACATCTACCAACCTAAGAGCCAGATATTATACTTGGAATGATTGAGACTAAACAAAAGCTAAAAGGAGAGTGAATATTGACCTTCCATTGGCCAGGCAGCCAAAAACACAACTCAAAACACAAATGAATGCTGGATATGTGAATAGGCCATGTTTTGTTGGCACATTTGCCATAATGACTAAGACAGCTTTATTAACCTTACTGATCATCATTTTATATAAGGTTAGTAATGACTACATATACATTCAAGTGTAAATCTAATCAAAATGTTAAATCTTGATATAAATATCTGTACACTGATATGAGATTCCTGAAAGTGGAACAGCATATGATGAGCAAAGCATATGAATTACAACTATTTATCACTGTCTTCCTTACTGTGCCTTATTTTGCTTGAATAGCGACAAAATATCTTAATCTTTAGAAATTATGTGATTTTATTATATTATCTAATGTTATTAATCACATTTTTAAAAAATCTGTATGTAATCATAATAATTAATATGAATTATTAGTACAGTAGGAAGCTGCTATGATATGAGCCCAGAAACTTGATCTGTGTTTAGTCAGTCTGATGAAAAAAAAAAAAAAACACTATAAAAACCTGATGAAATAATTTCAGAAATGTGACTTTGATGAATAATGTTAAATAACATCAGTATCAAAAACCTCAAACCAAGAAGGAACAAAAGCCAAATAAATCAGGCTTAGGTCAGTGATGATTACAAGATAAAGAACTCATAATTACAGAATAGTTTCTGATTAATTCAAAAATAGAGATATTTCCTCTAAATAATGAGGTAAATATCTTAAACACAATATAGCTAATAGTTGTACATTTAGTCCTACTATAGGAGATGCTACATTAGTATGAGAACATATTTGATCATACCTAGATTATATTATATTACACTGCATTACAGTATCACTAATCTGAGTTTACAGTATGAGTACACATTTTAAAACAATCCGTTACAGTGTTATCTTTTATCTTTTCGTTCATTTCAATCAATGACACTATTTAATAAAGTCAAAGGAAATAATCTGACACACAGCCAGATGTTAACAACGCCCAGAACATCAGTACTGTACAGAAACTGTTATTTCTGCAAAATCCCGGATCTATTCAGTTTCAGTGACACCTGAACATCATCATAGATTAATTTAAAATGTTTCAGTCCTGAATTTATCTCATTAATAGCTGTATTTCGACTGACACCTCAACAGGTTATGTGATAGCTACTAGAAATAAATAAAAGAAGCAAAATAAGTATTAGTCAGAATGGGAAGGTGTGTTTAAACTTTGGACTGGTTGTTTGTGTTCAACAGAACGATGTGTGCGCACCCATGGGAGGTATGCGTCCTGTTATGTGCTGCATCATAACACCCACCCACCCACCCACCGCCTCCTTCTCCTCCGCGGCGATTACGCGCCTGTCCCTTGCTAAAGCCATTGATTAAACCCTTTATAACGGACAACTTATCAAAAATGGTACATGTAAAGCTTGATCTAAACTGCGTAAAGGTGCCCAATATGAAAATGAAAGTGAGTTGTGTGTAATTGCTACGCCTTTTACATTTTTTTTAATTAATCTCACCTGAAAGTGTGAAAGGAAAGAAGATGAGCAGAAAAACAATCTCCATCGTCTTCATGGCATCACTTTTTGGGGAGCCGAGTGACCACTGCAGTACACAAACAGTCGTGTTAATGTTGTTGTGCGTCTTCGTGTGTTGTGTGTCAAGGAGGGACCAAACTAGGCCACCAGTATCATATTGCGCCTGACGCGTGAAAGCCTCCAGCCCACTGACTATAACTAATCTACACTGTGCAACCCAACCACAGAAACGTTGAATATATACGTTTCAACACGTGTAATATGTAACATATTAACATTTCAACAAAACGTATCATATTAACATTTCTATCCGTTGAATAATGATGTTTTATGGTGTGACAGCGCTGTGGTTAAGGTCTGGTGAGGTTTAGGCACAAAGACCACTTGTTTGGTGTTAGGAAAAGATCATGGTTTGGCTTAAAATAAATTCAAAAATAAAATAAAAACGGCTGAAAATGTCCCGATGTCTCACTAAAAACACTCAGCTTTGTCGGTTGAAAAGGGAAATGGGCATTGGTTTCAAGGTGGTCGAGGAAACTTACTATCCATCCACCGACCCCTCCTCCTCCTGATAGGAAAGTCAGCTGATATTTTGATATGATACGTTTTGTTGAAATGTTAACATGCTACGTGTTTCACGTGTTGAAACGTAGATATTCAACGTTTCTGTGGTTTGCAGAAACGTACAATGCCAACGTTTTATTCTGGCAACCAGGCTGCAACATTTACATGAGATAAAATTATAAACAAATATTTTGAAGAACATTGTATGGATGTGCTGAGAATAAAAGAGAGAAAACGTTGCGTGTTAATCACATACACACAAAATTATCTGCACATTCAAAATATACAAATTTTGTATTTATTTTTAATCTTTCCTTTTTTATGCGTTGCACCTCAGGTATTCATCATGAAGCCTCAACAAATAAAAAACCAAACTATCTGTACACACACTTAAAATACACAAAGTGTAGTCACAGCTCTGGACTGTGGCAAAAAAGGGAAGTCAAACAGGTATTCCATATTTAAAAAAGTAATTTTATTTAAAACAAAGTAATCAAAACATACCAAAGTAACAAATTGGTGGGGTGAGTCTGTAAGATCAGTGATGTAGGGAGTGGATGGGTGAGTGTATGCTGTACGGGTGTTGTAGGGTGGAACAAAGGAAAAACAACTATGCAGGAGTGAAGAGACTGAACTGGCAGCTTCTCCAGCTTATATATATACATGAGGCACATCTGGCCCAGGTGTGTCCCATCATGTTAATCAGCCTGCCCTCAGGTTTCCAGCCCTGCAAACAGAGCACAGCAGCAGCAAGCAAAGCAGAGGAGCCGTCACATTACCAACAAAATAGGTGAAATATTCATGATTTGGTAACATTTTGTAAACAGAGGACAGAGACATACAGAGACATATTCAAGTTTAGTATAAATTGAAACTATTTATCAGAGCAATCTTTTTTTTCATTCCTCCAGGTACTCTGTACAGGTTCTGTCTCTTTGTGTGTTGATCTTGGGTGCAAGTGATTTATATAACTATTGATGGAGTAATCCTACTTTTAATCTCCTGATGCCATTTCTGATACCTAAACTCAGGATATTGGCTGATACAGAGTGCCGATCCACTACCAGTACTTCTATCTGTATTTCAGTTAAACATCTGGAAACCTCACTGAGTAGGTTCATTCTTCTATTCTTCTGTATGATAACATGAGGCTGTAGCTAAACATAACTTCACTACATGTTGAGATGTTCAAAACTGACACTCTTTACACTTTTCAGACAAATCTTAATTATATTGTTCCAGAAGGTTTATAAAATTGTGTTGCATTGCATTGAATAAGATCAATATCAGTGCAGATATTGATCCAGTGTATCACACTGGTGTATCACTAACAACTAACACCAACACACACAAAAAACATGTTTTTATGAAGATCATTTTTATGTAGTTATGTTTTATGTGTCACAATCATGGGGTTGTAGTTTTCTGCAGTAATGTAATTATATGTCTGTCTGTCTCTGTCAGTAAGTTTTTGTCTTGACGCCTCTGTTTTTATACTGAAAAACCTTCAGTTAGTCTGTGTTTGGTGTAGGTTGTCTGGTCCAGACATGTTCTCCATCTCACACTAGGTAATTTTGATGTTTTTGTGGTGAATGTCTTTATTGATCCAATTTACCAAACTTATTTAGGTAATATGTTACGTAAATCCATTTACATTTACATTTAAATTTACATTTTTCATTTAGCAGACACTTTTATCCAAAGCAATGTACATATGAGACTGATACAACACAAGCAGGGATCTAGTCAGGAGACAACAACACCAGTAAGTGTCATAAAGCTTAAGTTTGGGCCTGACAGGACGTAGATGCCAACAGGCAGTGCAACAAGGCAATGATTAGAGTGCATTGAGTGCATAGAAGTGTGGTTTTTTTTGTTTTTTGTTTTGATTTTTGTTTTTTTTCTCTCCCTACCATTTACACATTTTATGTGTGTTTCACATTTTGTAATATGAATGATTTCCCATCTTCATTTGACATCTGAGCTGACTTAAACTTTATATCATTAACCTGACTGTGGGGACTTCAAGAGGAAGTGGTGAAGTCCAAGACTGTCTGAGATGTTTGTTTTCGCTGACAGATGCAACAACTGCATTAAAAGTTTCTGAACGACATGAATGACAGTTTCTACTGACATCAACACAACACTGATATTAGTGAAATAAGACAATATAAATCTATCTATTAGCCTGTTCAGAAATTTTAACTGTCTCCAACTGCTGATCTGTTGAAAATAAAGATTTTTTAAAAATTTGTCTGATGATAATTTGCAAGTGCTTAAATCTTCAGTAACACAGTGGGAAAGTTATTTAGTATTACATTTTAATTTTAGTTTTCACTTTAACTGTATTGGTCTGATCTTTCATGGAAACAGGCTGTTGAAAACTTTATATCAGGAAACCCTTTGTAATGTTGGAGGTGTGTAAATGCTCTGACAGCTGTTTCTCTGTGGTGACCTCACAGCTGAGACATTTCAGAGTTATGTTGCTCTCTAGTGGTGATATAGGGAAAGACACACTCTGAGTCACAAGAGTCATTGTACTCATTCTGAAATAAACCAAAATTTGTGGCAAGTTTGTGTTTGTTTTTTGTAGTAGTGTAAAATTTTTCTTTTTCTTTAACCTCTTACATTTTGACAACTGATAACATTTTAAAAAGTAAGTGCATGCTTTGCACAGCTGAGACATTTCAGAGTTATGTTGCTCTCTAGTGGTGATATAGGGAAACACAACACTCTACACTTCAGGTCCAGTGTACTCTTTTTTTGTAGTAGTAGTGTAAATGTTTTCTTTTATCCTCACACATTTTGACAACTGATAAAATGTTTAAAAGTAAGCTCATGATTTCCAGGTATCAGGGACAAGCTTCACTAGAGTGTTTCCCAAAACTTGGTATAAAACCTTTCAGCTATCAGTCAAAAGCACTCATTTCCACCTTTGCAGTTTTAATAAATGGAAATATTTATTGAGTTCATGTTTGTCAAGGGTCCTAATTTAAAGTATCACACAGATGCAGCAGACAGATTTCCTCATTTCCTCATTTCATTTTACACAGTATGCAATATCAACTGTAACTTTCCTAAAATAACAATAATCTGTTTTTTCAGATCACATTACTTACATATGTAACTAAAAATGTTTTGAGAAGAAATAAGTAAACATTTTGCTATGATGGTTGTTTCTTACAGCAGTTTATTTTAGAATTTTATTTAATAACTGAATAAATTGAACAAAAATGACAAATAAACAAATAAAAAAATACTTTCTAATTTACATTTGACCTTATGTCACCTTCTGTATGTGACACATCTGAGAGCTGTGACCCCCCCAACAATCTTATTTTACATTTCACCAGCAATAGGGTGATTGATTAACAATTCATAATTAATCATCATCAATCTGAATGACAGCCACACAGAAAAAACCAGGGTGGCTGAGGCTCAGGAGGCAGAGCGGGTTGTCCACTAATCGGAAGATTAGTGGTTTGATTCCCGGCTCCTCCAGTCCACATGCCGATGTGTCCTTGGGCAAGATAATTAAACCCAAATTGCTCCTGATGGCTGTGCCATCAGTGTATGAATGTGTGTGGTTAGTTTCCTCTGATGGGCATGGTAGCCCCTGCACCCATTCGGTGTGTGAATGGGTGAATGTGATTTGTAGTGTAAAAAAAAGTGCTTTGAGTGGTCGAAAGACTAGGAAGGCGCTATACAAGTACAGTCCATTTAAAAACGGATATGTTTTAACGGTCCACCATCTCAGTATGCCAGTACACCACTGGCCGTAACCTAGTGTTGCAGTTGTAAAATGGTGAATAAATTGTTTCGAGCATCACAACCTCTGGAAGAGCCAAACGATTAAAACGGCCAGAGTGGGAATGTTGCACCTGACATGAGATTTAAAACCTCTGTTGACTGTGAAATACAGAGAGATTTATTTGGCAGTGACAATGCTCAGTCAGCATTGTGTGAACTTGTTGGCAAAGGCTGGAAAGTAACAGATGTTCATTTATATGTAAAAGTTCATATATATAAAATCAATTTAGCCATTTTTGCAATAAAGTACATCTGTCAGATTAATTAGGTGTCAGAGGAACCTTAATTAATCCTCCAACACCAATAATCTGAGCATTAACAAAAACCTTTCAATGACATCAACATTTATCAGCCGCATGACAAATACAGGACATGTGAAGATGACAAATGTATAAGATACAAATATAATCTCTAAAACGTGTTCGTGCTTCAATATGCAAGTTTCAGTATTTAAATATTCAAAAATGTATTTATGTTGTGTAAAACTGTGGAAACATTTATAAATGTATGTGTAAAAAGAGTAACAGCTGTTACTTGGAGTGGAGGAGCGATGTGTGTCTTAAGACTAAGACATAAGTCACAGATATTTATGCTTTGGTTAAAGTGGGAGAAGTTGGTATACAGTGTTTAAACCATGGGAATGGTAAATGAACTGCACTTGTATAGCACCTTTCTAGTCTTCTGACCACTCAAAGCACTTTTACACTACGAATGACATTCACACACATTCATACACTGAATGGTACAGGGGCTACTATACAAGGTCTCAACCTGCCCATCAGAGGAAATCGATTCATTCATACACATTCACACACTGATGGCACACCCATCAGGAATCACTGATTTTCCAATTAGTGGACGACCCGCTCTACCTCCTGAGCCACAACCGCTCCCACAATGAAACAAACAGCGGAACAAAAATCGTGTTTTCTCAACTGTCGTCTACTGCAGAATCTTAATTAGTGTTTCTGAAATGAAACTGTCAAACTAATTGTAAGTGAAAGAATGAGTAGTTGAATATTTAAAGTTTTAGGTTTGACTCACGTTAGAAGCAGAGGTTAAAGTGCTGAGTATCTAAGACTGACTAAGACAGCTTTATTAACCTTACTGATCATCATTTTATATAAGGTTAGTAATGATTACATATACAAACGGGGGAGAAATTAAAGGAATAACCGGTACAGGCACCAAATGAGGGAATATCTTTTTGAAGAATGGTGTTCCTCAGCCTTAGCATTGCTTCTAAAAGTCTCTGCAACTCTTCTGGAGGAATGAACGATGTTCTTCAAAAAGATATTCCCTCATTTGGTGTTTTGATGATGGTGGTGGAGAACGCTGTCTAACAAGTCAGTCCAAAATCTCCCATAGGTGTTCAATTGGGTTTTAGATCCGGTGACTGTGAAGGCCATAGCATATGATTAATATCATGTTCATACTCATCAAACCATTGAGTGACCCCTCGTACTCTGTGGATTTGGACATTGTCATCCTGAAAGAGACCACTCCCATCAGGATAGAAATGTTTCATCATAGGATCAAGGTGATCACTCAAAACAACTTTGTATTGATTTGCAGTGACCCTTCCTTCTAAGTGGACAATTGGACCCAAACCATGCCAGCAAAATGCCCCCCACACCATAACAGAGCCACCAGATCCCCTCACTGTAGTGGTCAAGAATTCAGACCTGTACCAGTTTTTCCTTTAATTTGTCCCCTGTCTGTACATTCAACCGTAATTCTAATCAAAATGTTAAATCTTGATATAAATATCTGTACACTGCTATGGGATTCCTGAAAGTGGAACAACATATGGTGAGCAAAGCATATGAATTACAACTATTTATCACTGTCTTCCTTACTGTGCCTTATTTTGCTTGAATTGTGACAATATCTTAATCTTTAGAAATGTTGTGATTTTATTATATTATCTAATGTTATTAATCACATTTTTAAAAAATCTGTATGTAATCATAATAATTAATATGAATTATTAGTACAGTAGGAAGCTGCTATGATATGAGCCCAGAAACCTGATCTGTGTTTAGTCAGTCTGGTGGAAAAAAAACAAAACACTGTAAAAACCTGATGAAATAATTTCAGAATGGTGACTTTGGTGAATAATGTTCAGTGACATCAGTATCAAAAACTCAAACCAAGAGAGAACAAAAGCCAACTAAATCAGGCCTAGGTCAGTGATGATTACAAGATAAAGACCTCATAATTACAAAATAGTTTCTGATGAATTCAAAAATAGAGATATTTCCTCTAAATAATGAGGTAAATATCTTAAACACAATATAGCTAATAGTTGTACATTTAGTCCTACTATAGGAGATGCTACATTATATGAGAACATATTTGATCATACCTAGATTATATTATATTACACTGCATTACAGTATCACTAATCTGAGTCTACAGTATGAGTACACATTTTAAAACAATCTGTTACAGTGTTATCTTTTATCTTTTAGTTCATTTCAATCAATGACACTATTTAATAAAGTCAAAGGAAATAATCTGACACACAGCCAGATGTTAACAACGCCCAGAACATCAGTACTGTACAGAAACTGTTATTTCTGCAAAATCCCGGATCTATTCAGTTTCAGTGACACCTGAACATCATCATAGATTAATTCAAAATGTTCCAGACCTGAATTTGTCTCATCAATAGCTGTATTTCGACTGACACCTCAACAGGTTATGTGATAGCTACTAGAAATAAATAAAAGAAGCAAAATACAGTACTAGTCAGAATGGGAGGGTGTGTTTAAACTTTGGACTGGTTGTTTGTGTTCAACAGAACGATGCGCACCCATGGGAGGTATGCGTCCTGTTATGTGCTGCATCATAACACCCACCCACCGCCTCCTCCTCCTCCGCGGGGATTACGCGCCTGTCCCTTGCTAAAGCCATTGATTAAACCTTTTATAATGGACAACTTATCAAAAATGGTAAATGTAAAGCTTGATTTAAACTGCGTACAGGTGCCCAATATGAAAGTGAAAGTGAGTTGTGTGTAATTGCTACGCCTTTTACATTTTTTAAAATTAATCTCACCTGAAAGTGTGAAAGGAAAGAAGATGAGCAGAAAAACAAGCTCCATCGTCTTCACGGCATGACTTTTTGGGGAGCCGAGTGACCACTGCAGTACACAAACAGTCGTGTTAATGTTGTTGTGCGTCTTCGTGTGTTGTGTGTCAAGGAGGGACCAAACTAGGCCACCAGTATCATATTGCGCCTGACGCGTGAAAGCCTCCAGCCCACTGACTATAACTAATCTACACTGTGCAACCCAACCACAGAAACGTTGAATATATACATTTCAACACGTGTAATATTTAACATATTAACATTTCAACAAAACGTATCATATCAACATTTCTACAAAACGTAGCATATTAACATTTCTATCCGTTGAATAATGATGTTTTATGGTGTGACAGCGCTGTGGTTAAAGTCTGGTAAGATTTAGGCACAAAGACCACTTGTTTGGGGTTAGGAAAAGATCATGGTTTGGCTTAAAATAAAATTAAAAGATAAAAAATGAAATAAAAACGGCTGAAAATGTTCCGATGTCTCACTAAAAACACTCAGCTTTGTCGGTTGAAACGGGAAATGGGCATTGGTTTCGAGATGGTCGAGGAAACTTACTATCCATCCACCGACTCCGACTCCTCCTGATGTGAAAGTCAGCTGATATTTTGATATGATACGTTTTGTTGAAATGTTAATATGCTACGTGTTTCACGTGTTGAAACGTAGATATTCAACGTTTCTGTGGTTTGCAGAAACGTACAATGCCAACGTTTTATTCTGGCAACCAGGCTGCAACATTTACATGAGATAAAATTATAAACAAATATTTTGAAGAACATTGTATGGATGTGCTGAGAATAAAAGAGAAAAAACGTTGCATGTTAATCACATACACACAAAATTATCTGCACATTCAAAATATACAAATTTTGTATTTATTTTTTTTTAAACTTTTCTATAATCTTTGCTTTTTTATGAGTTGCACCTCAGGTATTCATCATGAAGCCTCAACAAATAAAAAGCCAAACTATCTGTACACACACTTAAAATACACAAAGATAAGTCACAGCTCTGGACTGTGGCAAAAAAGGGAAGTCAAACAGGTATTCCACATTTAAAAAAGCAATTTTATTTAAAACAAAGTAATCAAGACAAACCAAAGTAACACATTGGTGGGGTGAATCTGTAAGACCAGTGATGTAGGGAGTGGATGTGTGAGTGTATGCTGTACGAGTGCTGTAGGGTGGAACAAAGGAAAAACAACTATGCAGGAGTGAAGAGAGAGACTCAACTGGCAGTTTCTCCAGCTTATATAAATACATGAGGCACATCTGGCCCAGATGTGTCCCATCCTTCTAATCAGCCTGCCCTCAGGTTTCCGCCCCTGCAAACAGAGCACAGCAGCAGCAAGCAAAGCAGAGGAGCCGTCACATTACCAACAAAATAGTTTAAATATTCATGATTTGGTAACATTTTGTAAACAGAGGACAGAGACATACAGAGACATATTCAAGTGTAGTATAAATTAAATCTATTTATCAGAGCAATCTTTTTTTTTCATTCCTCCAGGTACTCTGTACAGGTTCTGTCTCTTTGTGTGTTGATCTTGGGTGCAAGTGATTTATATAACTATTGATGGAGTAATCCTACTTTTAATCTCCTGATGCCATTTCTGATACCTAAACTCAGGATATTGGCTGATACAGAGTGCTGATCCACTACCAGTACTTCTATCTGTATTTCAGTTAAACATCTGGAAACCTTACTGAGTAGGTTCATTCTTCTATTCTTCTGTATGATAACATGAGGCTGTAGCTACACATAACTTCACTACATGTTGAGATGTTCAAAACTGACACTCTTTACACTTTTCAGACAAATCTTAATTATACTGTTCCAGAAGGTTTATAAAATTGTGTTGCATTGCATTGAATAAGATCAATATCAGTGCAGATATTGATCCAGTGTATCACACTGGTGTATCACTAACAACTAACACCAACACACACAAAAAACATGTTTTTATGAAGATCATTTTTATGTAGTTATGTTTTATGTGTCACAATCATGGGGTTGTAGTTTTCTGCAGTTATGTAATCATATGTCTGTCTGTCTCTGTCAGTAAGTTTTTGTCTTGACGCCTCTGTTTTTATACTGAAAAGCCTTCAGTTAGTCTGTGTTTGGTGTAGGTTGTCTGGTCCAGACATGTTCTCCATCTCACACTAGGTAGTTTTGATGTTTTTGTGGTGAATGTCTTTATTGATCCAATTTACCAAACTTATTTAGGTAATATGTTACGTAAATCCATTTGCACATTTTATGTGTGTTTCACATTTTGTAATATGAATGATTTCTCATCTTCATTTGACATCTGAGCTGACTTAAACTTTATATCATTAACCTGACTGTGGGGACTTCAAGAGGAAGTGGTGAAGTCCAAGACTGTCTGAGATGTTTGTTTTCGCTGACAGATGAAACAACTGCATTAAAAGTTTCTGAACAACATGAATGACAGTTTCTGTTGTCATCAACACAACACTGATATTAGTGAAATAAGACAATATTGATCTGTTAGCCTGTCCAGAAATTTTAACTGTCTCCTACTGTTGATCTGTTGAAAATATAACACAGTGGGAAAGTTATTTAGTCCTACAGTTTCATTTTAGTTTTCACTTTAATTGTATTGTTCTGATTTTTCATGGAAACAGGCTGTTTATAATTATCTTGATTTAACTGTTGAAAACTCTTTGTTATGTTGGTAAGGAAACGCTCTGGCAGCTGTTTCTCTGTGGTGACCTCACAGCTAAGACATTAGGGAAAGACACACTCTGAGTCACAATGATCAGTATACTTCCTCATCAACAAACCAAAATATGTGGTATGTGTATGTCAATTCAATCAATCAATCAATTTTTATTTATATAGCGCCATATCACAACAAAAGTCATCTCAAGGCACTTTTCACATAGAGCAGGTCAAGATCGTACTCTTTCATTTACAGAGACCCAACAATTCCCACATGAGCAAGCACTTGGTGACAGCGGTAAGGAAAAACCTTACAATGACATCAACATTTATCAGCCGCACGACACATACAGGACATGTGAAGATGACAAATATATAAGATACAAATATAAGCTCTAAGAAGTGTTAGGAGCAATTTGATGTTAAGTATCTTGCCCAAGGACACATCGACATGCAGACTGGAGGAGCCGGGAGATGAGACGCTGATTTTTCCAATTAGTGGACCTCCTAGCCGCCCCCACAATGAAACAAACAGAAGAACAAAAACTAAGTTTTTTCAACCGTCGTCTAGTGCAGAATCTTCATTAGTGTTTCTGAAATGAAACTGTCAAACTAATTGTTAGTGAAAGCATGAGTAGTTGAACATTTAAAGTTTTAGGTTTGACTCGCGTTAGAGGCAGAGGTTAAAGTGCTCAGTATCATCATGTCTCCCATAAGTTGACTTAATGTTAATCATCATCAAAGACAGTACATCACACGACTAACTGATATGAATTTGATATCTGAAGACAAAAGATGCCCCACTGGAGTAACGTTGTGGCTCTTTGGTGTCTGGTAGCTGCTGCAGTGATTCATCTCCACCAAAGGTTTGAGGAAACAGCTGGACAGCAGCATCAGTTCTCTCCAGATGTTGTTACTCCTGCAGTGGAGGATTCACATCAACATTAATGCTTCTATCAGCTCTCAGATAATCTTCACAGATATCATTCTTCACTGCATCCACTGACGACCTGAAACTCATGAATCTGATCTATGAATTCACAG